>NC_133362.1:30048922-30085812 GCF_049309525.1 Garra rufa | reverse complement strand
CTTACATTTCTAGTACAAAAATCTAAAAAATGGATGAAGTCAGTTTCAAAATTCCTGTTTAATTTTTTTTGACATATTAGAGTCACAAGTTTATTCAGAGGGCATTTTGGGTATCTCATTTGGGTATCTCATTTTAATTCCTTTTTTTTTTTTTTTACAGTTTTTTAGGAAATAAAATGTTGTATAAAATCAAGCAAATGATATATGAACAAATCCCTCTGTAAAAACCTTCAGAATATAGACAGGATAAAAAATGTAAAGTTTGGTGTGTGTAAGTGCTACTGAAGTGAGAAAATGGCCTTTAAAAATATGGATTGTAATTGAAATTTATTGACACAAATAGATAAAGTTCTAAATAAATAGCATTTCACTTAACAGTGTCTTTTAGGGTTTTTTTCCATTGAAAAAAAAAAAACACTTTATGAAAAACCAAAAAGCCCGAAATCTCAAACTTGACAGGTGCATGAAAAACAGTGTTTTTGCCTGCAGTGTCTCCCCATAAAAAGAAATTAAGGTTTTTGAGGAAAACATTACAGGATTTTCCTCCATATAGTGAACTTTAATGGTGGCCAATGGGTTGAAGGTTCAAATTGCAGTTTCAGTGCAGCTTTAAAGAGCTCTACACCATCCCAACTTAGAAATAAGTGTCTTATCTAGGTAGTTTTTCCCCAGACTTTTGCCCTGATTTGCAGTCTGGATGAGTTCATGCTAGTTGCTACAAGTCAGAACCAGTCTGCAGAGTTGAGATGACAGATTTGACAGAAAATCATATAGTTATGACTTTTTTTTAGTTTTAGTTTCTTTTTTTAGTTTTAGACTTTGAATACATTTATTTGGACACAGTTATTGTCCTTATTTGTCACACATCTTCTAGCAATGAGGCGTGTGTTTGGTAGTGTATGATGCCATGTTATTCTCAGTAACCATTTTACAAAGTCGATAAGTCTACGATGGCTAGAGTTTAAAATCTGTTCAGTCGTGTAGCCTTAAATCTATATTATTTTAATCTTTGAGATACAAGGTTGTTCATATATAAATGAATGTCTTTCAATTGCAAGTTGCACCACTATAATATGATTTAGTGATTTGGATTGTAATTGTCAGTACACAGGCTCTGGCAGTGCACTGCTTCAAACCTGCTGTTGAGTCTTAGTATCTTAATATTGGTCCCTGTGAAAAGGCCTCAATGAGTCAGCCTACGGTTTTAGCTTTTGAACTTGTCATGCTTTTAAGAAACATTACAGTGTTGTGCTTGGCCCGAGACAAAAATCAGCTATACTCGTTTAGCGTAAAACTCTGGCTCACTCAGAGCTCTGTTGACGGCTCGCTGGCCTAGAAACTCCTGGCCTCTGTTTTCTGTCCTGCACTCTAAAAAGTGCTGGGTTAAAAAATAACCCAACCATAACCCAGCTGCTGGGTAACTATGGGACAGAACACGCGTTGGGTTGTTTTGACCCAAGTGCTGGGTTAAATCATTTGACCCAAAATGCTGGGTTGTTTATTTGACCCAACCAGTGGGTCAGATTAACTGTGTTGCTGGGTTAAACACTACCTAAACATTGGGTTATTAGTTGTCTAATTGCCTTGCTACCTTTATATTTACCAATAATAATATATAAATCACAAAAGAATGTAAAATTATTATTGTTTTTCTGTAATTCAGTTACACAACACAAAAAAATGCATCTGTAAATGTCAATTTAATGAGTTTTCATATTTCTTTTTAATACAGTTTTCAAATAGGTGCAGCTGTCACACATTTTGTCCAACCCTTACAGACACAAATAACGGTTTTAGTAGATCAGTTTCTTTTAAACACAAAACTGTAAACAAGGCACAATATATTCCTATTCTTTATGTCAACATTGCAGCAGCAGAACACTCAAAAATGAATTGTTACCACATTAGAATCATTCCAAACATCGTGCCATTAAAACTAAGCCAAACAAAGAGTCCACCAGACAATTCTTACAATTTAAAACATGTTACAAGTGGCCAAAAAAAAAAACTTTTGCCCTCAAAAACTTCACACATGAAGACTTATGTCCATCAATATGATATACTGCAAGCTGGAGAAATTCCCAGGCAACAAGTCCGCTTCAATGGCATGGCCTGGAACAATGGCGAAGGACTAGAAATGTTGTTGTCTCATCCCAAGGCTCAAATCCACCATGTTGGTCCCCACCTGTTAATTATACGGCATTTAGTCTTGCAACATAACTAACATTTTAAGTTAAGTGTATTTTATGAACATAAACACAGAGGCATGAAATAAATGCTCATTTTGCTTCTCAACTTTTCATACAGTTGTGGTCAAAATTATTAGAACACTAGTATTTTCACCAGCTAAATAAGGTTTTTAGTCAGTGATTTCTATCTTTTGCTGAAGTGTGTCAGTAGGAAATATCGGTTTACATTTCCATTCATTTTGCCATTAATTGTGATAATCCAGTGACATTTTTGTTTGCACAACAGCCAGTGCTCCACACAGAGATCTGATCTCATCATCATCCAGAAGAACTGTGACAGCGTCTCCAAGATGCTTCAAGAGACCTAACTGCAAAGCTACAGTACTGTTAAAAGTTAAGCACTTGTCTAAAAATGTCATAAAATAATGCTGTCAAAAATAATGTCATAAATAAATGTTCTTTATCAATTAACCTTGATTAACTAAATTAAATCAACATTTGGTTTGACCATCCTTTTGCGTTTAAAGCAGCTTTTACCCTACACTAGGTGCACTTGCATATAGTTTTTCAGGTAGCTTTGCAGGTAGGTCTCTTGAAGCATCTTAGATATGTTGCCACAGTTCTTCTGGATTTAGTCTGTCTCAGTTTGTTCTGTTTCTTCATGTCATTCCAGACAGACTGAATGATGATGAGATCAGATCTCTGTGGAGGATTGACTATTGTGCAAACAAAAACCTCACTGGATTATCACAATTAATGGCAAAATGAATGTTTGGAAATGTAATTTCCTACTGACACACTACGGTAAAAGATAACAATCACAGACTTAAAGCCATTTTTAGCTGGTGAAAATACTACACTGTGTTTATATATACACCCTTATTAGAGTAGAAAAAGTAAAACAAAACTTACAGGTTGTACGTCAATGAATGGCTTCCGGGCTTCTGGGTCTGAAGACCTTTTCTCCAGAGAGGGCAGGACTTCCTCACTCTCCTCTTTAGTATCTAAACCATAGGAATAATATGCAAACTGTGAAACTTATCTTATAATCACACATTGAAGCACTTTCATGTGAAAGTTTCTTCATTCGTTTAAATAATGCCAATTAATTCCCACCCTCATTCAACTACTGCAGGTTAAGTATAGGTATGGGGTAAGATTCAGGGATGTAGAATATGCTCATGCAGAATAAGGCATCAGTATGTGCTTTATAAGTGCTAATTAACAGCCAATATACAAGCTAATAAGCAACTAACTAGTTAACCAGTTGATATGTGTCAGATACAGTTGCATTTTGTTTTTATATATTGACATATTATAAGATAAAGCTTACCTTAAGTCATGTCACCCAGCTCTAAATGCACCTATCCACCTCGCTGAGCATTGGCAAGAATTAGGTCTGCAATTGTAGCCCAGTCTTCAAAAATCTGCCTCTCTGGATTTACCTTCCTAAAGTCTTGTGAAATCTGGTAAAAATTGAAAAAGAAAGACAAATCTGGTTAAATAAGTCAAAGTTTTATACTGGTCTCCTAGTTTGTAAAGCAACACAAGCATTCACTAAAATAGAGGAAGAGTAAAGGGCACGCTTCCTCCTTTCCAAAATGCTCGCTCTGAAGCTTGTTCTCCCGTGGCGTCTGCCGTTGCTAAGCAACCATGTCCTGCACTCCATGAGACGCAGAAGTTTCAGCAAAAAAAAAAAAATCGCTTGTTCTGCTATTAAATTTATTTAAAAATGGTTATTCCTGTACATCTATGATAAGCTGTTCCTCCAACTTGGCTGTTAAGGATGAAGCTCATTGGTTCTTGTCACATGACCTGCGGTGGTGCGCAGACGCGCCTGGAAAAAACGAGCTTCTATTATGAGCGCGCATACAGCGCGTGTCTACATTTGAAATAACATGTGAACGGCCCCTAAATGACCGCATATACCAAGAGAGATAAAGTCTAACTTTACATACTGTAGCTAAGACAACATTACATTTAAGTGACACACAGCAGTACATACCAGTCATATTGTGGTTTACCGTTATTAAAGTAAGGGGCAGGGTGTTTTAGCTAATGCAGATACCTGAGGGAAAAAAGCGCGAAAAGGCTCAACATACAAATGATGATCTATCGTTGGATTCGGCACGTCGCAGACATACTTGTAAAAATATGCCCTTAAAAGATCAATTTGTGTAAGGAAATCGTCTTCGTTTTCTGCAAAGCCATACAGTACACAGACAGTAACAGAACTTACCCCCGTATCTGACCTACCCTTTCCATAAGACGTTAAAATAAAGGCTATGTATACTGTAAGTTATAAATAACACTAAGGTTACACACACACAACTTCTATATAACAATAAAGCGATGTTGAGGCAAAAATAGTAAGTAAACGTTACCTCGCTAGGCTGCTAAGGTACTTAACGGTCGTCATTCACGGAATAAAATGCAAACCCCGCACAGCGACAGGTCAAATATTGCATTAAACAGTGAAATCAGTGTGCTCTTAACCACAACTTATTAAAAATAAAGGTAAATAATTATATAATCATATTATAAACTTAAATTACCTTATAATCCTGCTTGCTGCGAGGTGCGTGACCGCCTGGCGACGAGACGAGTGAAGAATCCAGAATGTTTGATGAAGTGAAAAAAATAAATAAACCGGTTGGGTCAAAATAACCCAACCCAGGTGTTCATAGTGAAAGAACCTCTTACAGTCCATTTGACCCAGCATGATCAACCCAACTGTGTGTTTACAGTACCTCAAACAACCCAATATTTTGACCCAGCACAATTAACCCAGCAATGTGTTTACAGAAATAACCCAGCACTTTTTAGAGTGTGGGGAGCATGGGCATCATACATGGTGAGTGTTAGGTGGAGTTTCTGAAGCTGTCATTACTTGGCCATGTTGATGGAACAAGGCAGGATACAAAAGGACACAGAGGACACAAGCAAATAGAATAATCTTTGTCACCAAAACAGACAGAAATAACTGATTACACCTCGTATTATCAACAAGCTAATGGCATAATGTTTTATTTAATATGTTTCTCTTTCTACGTTTGTATTAAAAATTATCAAGACTAAAGGCTGGAATATGCATCTTGTAAAAAGATCATTAACTGCCTTCTTGAATTATTGTGTACTGTTCTCTGAGGTCCATAATGATTTTTACTGTATATCAAAAACATAATTTAGAAGTGACAGGCTATTTTCTGTCCTGTTTTGCCCCCCTAATCAGAATGCTTTGTTTAAATAGGCGTAGTGGATTGTAGACACAGAAGTAAATGCCCACTGCTATGATCAGCTAACAGTTGTGTATGTTTGACAGCCTACATTCTTCGAAGATGTACACTGCTGTGATTTGGATTAAAAATGCATAAATACTCAGTACATAACAAACGTAATATCTGTAATAAGACAAAGCAATAAACTAGTGACCACATAATAAAAAGTTACTCACACTTGTGGGACATTATATATTTGGCACAGCATTGTCTTTTAGTTTCAATTCTTCTGAAAATTCTGCATTGAATTGTGCCTTGGTTGTAAACGAATCTGCGGTATAAAGGGCCAAGTTCTCTCTGAAAAAGTTAATCCACTCTTTCCTAACGTTGGGATCTGAAGTCTGTTTTTCCGCAATTTGGAACTGCATAACATCTTGTTGTCTTCGGAGCCATCTGTATTGTTTGGTTACTGTGCAGACCTGCATTAGCCGCTCTTATTTACACTATATGTGCAAATCGGTTGGGCGGGGTTAAACAGGCAGTGATGTAGAAGCAGGCGTTGATCTTCTGCGAGGCAGTGTTTAGCCACACTATTTAGGGTGACCACACGTCCTCTTTTCTCCGGACAGGTCCTCCCAAAATGTTCGGGATTCGGCTTTTGACTTCTACAGTTGCCATTCATTGTGTGCGTTTTTGTATTAAATCTGTGGGACTGTTTTCTTAATCCCGCTCCCTCAAACATTATAATATTGAATATCGTATGAGTCGCTATCAATATGTGGAGTATTTAAATACCTTTGGATGCAGCTCATGTGGGATGTAGGATGTAGATGATCCACATTTTTTCAATGGAATTGGGCTGATTTTAAACTGTTGAGCTGGGTTAATTTTCTCCCATGTGTTAAAAGCTTTAAATATTGCATGAACTTCTTTTGACTGGAATGCTTGTATTGAAACATTTAGCATTCTACTTGTTATAAAACAGTGGTAGATATTAGTTTTGTGAAGGATGGCCAAGGAAGATTTTTAGCTGTGTTTATGATCAATCTGCATAACGGTGACTGTAAAATATGTAGTTTTGGTATGGAAATTACATATTTTGATACCAGAACTACAGGACCCCAAATGTCCTTTAAATGGATGGAATCACAGAAGTCAAAAAAACTTGGTCTATGCCTATCATACACAACACGATTTTCTGTGAAATTTCTTAATTTCAACTGATTCTGACATTTGATTCTAAATGATTGGTTAATTGCAGACTGGTTTTGACTTATGGAAATTATCGTTCAGACTGCAAATCAGGGCAAAAATCTGTGCAAACGTTGTGTAGTGTATTCCAGCCATAAGTCATATAAACATCTCATCAAGTTCACAGTTGAAGACTAAATGATTAGCCCCCTTATGAAATTTCAGATATTTTTTAGATATTTCCCAAGTGATGTTTACAAGAGCAAGGGAATTTTATCACAGCATTTATTATATTTTTCATCTGGAGAAAGCCTTATTTATTTTAATTTGCCTGGAATAAAATAATTATTTTAAAAAAATTAAAAAACGCTAAGGTCAATATTATTAGCCCCCTTAATAAATGATCTGTTTGATTAGCTACTGAACAAACCACTGTTGTCCAATGATGTGCCTAATTAACCAAATTAATCCTTTAAGCCTTTAAATTGCACTGTACGCTGAGGACTAGTATCTTGCAAACAACTAGTGAAATAATATGTACTGTCATCATGGCAAAGACAAAAAAAATTAGACTTGAGAAAAAGAATTGTTAATGCTCACAAAGGAGGAGAAGCATATACACGTTTATCTAAGCTTTTTCAAGTGTCAGAAATTGGCGTGAGAAGTATTATCAAGAAGTTTGAAGAGACCCACATAGTGGAGAACTGAGGCAGGAAGTGAAAGATTTCAAAAACTTTGGAAAGAAAACTAGTGAGAGAGGTTTCTAAAGACCCAAGAACAACTAATAAGACACTAGTGTATGATTTAGCTAGATTTGGGACTGATGTCTCAACAAAGACAAGCATTAGAGGCCTGCACAGGAATGGACTGCGAGGTTGCTGACCAAGAAAAACTCCACTTCTGAAGAAGAGACACCTCCAAGCTAGACTGACGTTTGAAGGACGACCTGGAGAAAAAAAATATGCATACTAGGAACATGTCCTTTAGTCAGATGTGACAAAACTAAAGTTCTTTGGATAGAGAGATGTTGCCTAAGTTTGGAGAAAGATCGGAAAGGCGCTCAACCCAAAGAACACCGTTACGAAGTGAAACATGGCAGTGGATATATAATGCATTGGGGATGTTTCAGTGCGTTTGGAACTGGGAATCTTGTCAGCATCAAAGGAATCATGAAAAAAGAAGACTACGAGAACATTTTGAACAACCTCAGGCAGTCTGCAACAAAACTTAGTTTAGGTTGATGTTTGGTCTTCCAGCATGATAACGACCCAAAAAATACCTAATTTCTGGTGAAGAACCACCTCCAAATGAGCGAAGTGAACATCCTCGACTGGTCTGCACAAAGCCCAGACTTGAATCCAATAGAAAATCTGTGGGGCTCACTGAAGACCAAAGTCTATGCCAGGAGACCAACAAATCTGGAGGAGCTTGAGAGATTTGCTAACGAAGAATGGGCGGTGACTCCTCAGGAGACATATCTAAAACTTCTTGAGAAATACAACAAACCACTAAAGGCTGCAAAAAGGGATACACCATTGACTACTAACATCAGAGGGCTAATACTTTTGACCTATAGATTTATTTTATTTTTTATTATTGGTTAAAATTTTGTTTCTATTTGTGTTACAAACACTCCAAGCTTCCTAAATAAACTATTATGTTTAGAAATGTGTTGAAAAAATCTTCTCTCTGTTAAACAGCACTTGGGAATTATTACAAAAAAAATAATGAAAAATTTCATAGAGGGCTAATAATTTTGTTTTCAACTGTATGTTTTAAATTAGTTTACACTTATTCAAAAATAATAACTACAATATTGCATACAGTATACAAAACATTTACTGTCACTTCTAAACTGTTTGGCTGTTATTTTTAGTACTTTTTATTTTGAACCATTACTCAATAAATCTGTAAATACTGCAAAACTCAAAAGTCAAAAGACTTCTTGATAAAAAGGACAACATGAATAACAACCAGTAGACCTGTACTTGAAGCTTGTTTGGACTTGCTGACTATGAGGTTTATTGCCACAGGGGTCAGCATAATTCATCACACCTTTAAGTGTCAAATACATCCTGAACTCTGATCCCCACAAAAAAAAAACACAATATTATGCCTGAAAGGCCCTTTGGGATAGCAGTTAAAGGTGTAGTTTAGCTAAAAAAAAATAAGATTTGTTGAAATTGTACTCACTCTCTGACCTTGCAAGATATAAATAGTTTAATTTAGAGAAATTTAGCATTACATTTAGCATTAGGATCATCTGCAGTGAAGGGGTGCCATCAGAATGAGAGTCCAAACAGCTGATAAAAACAACAAAACTTCAGTTCATCAATTAATGTCTTGTGAAGTGAAGAGCTGTGTTAAAGAAATAGTTCACCCAAAAAAGAAAATTCTCCCTCATGTCATTCTAAACCCATAAGACCTTTGTTCGTCTTCAGAACACAAATTAAGATATTTTTGATGAAATCCAAGAGCAGCTAGCATGTTTAAGGCCCAGAAAGGTAGTAAGGGCATCAATAAAATGTGACCCTGGACCACAAAACCAGTCATAAGGTTAAATTTTACAAAACTGAGATATATACATCATATGAAAGCTCAATAAATAAGCTTTCTATTGATGTACTGTATGGTTTGTTAGGATAGGACAATTTTTGGCCGAGATACATCTATTTGAAAATCTGAAATCTGAGGGTGCAAAAAAATCAAAATACTGAGAAAATCACCTTTAAAGTTGTCCAAATTAAGTTCTTAACAATGCATATTAATCAAAAATTACATTTTGATAGGTTTACAGTAGGAATTTAACAAAAAATCTTAATGGAACATGATCTTTACTTAATTTCCTAATGATTTTTGACATAAAAGAAAAATCAATAATTTTGACCCATACTATGTATTTTTGGCTATTGCTACAAATATACCCCAGCGACTTAAGACTGGTTTTGTGGTCCAGGGTCACAAATGGTTCATGTGACATCAGAGGTTCAACCGTATTGTTACCGAATACTTTTTGTGCACAAAAAAACAAAAATAACTTGTTCACTAGAGTACCATGACACATGCATCTTTTGCCACAAAGAACCTTTTGTGAAATAGAAAGGTTCTTCAGATGTTAAAGGTTCTTTATGAAACCATTTAGACAAAAAAGGTTTTTCTATGGCATCGTGAAGCACCTTTATTTTTAAGAGTGTAAGGGTGAGTACATTAAGCAATTTTCATCATTTCTGGGTCAAACATTCCTTTAATGAAATGAAATAAAAACAAGACATTCAAATCATGTGTCACTTCTATGCATATCGTTGTAGCCTTGATGCCACTTGCTTTGAAAGGCAAGAGTCCAACAGACGTCTTGCATCTATTTAACAAGGCGACAACGCCTTGCAGTGAAAAACCACTTCCCAGAGCCAGTTGCGCAGCTAATTGGCAAAATGACTAAAAGCTCTTGATGACAGGCTTGTCTCCTCTTGTTCCTGAATTGCCGGCCATTGGGAAAAATAGATTATCATCAGCTGTCTTAAAGGTGTTGGGGCCAAGTAGCTCTACAGTTAATGGACAACCTCCTTCCTTCCTACTTCCCTAAATGAACAGAGAAACCGACTCCCACCCACAAACACACCCACACTAAGAATTCAAATAGTATTTTTATTAAAATGTTCTTAGCAGCTATAAATCAACAAATTATTCTAAAAGCTTCCCAAAGCGTTAAGAAAACAGTATCGGGTTTTAAACGTAACCAAATCAAAATGGATCACATTGGAGTTTATTATTGGTGTCAAAGAGCTTTCATTCGGTTCTCAACCTCAAAATTAAACAGTCAGAAATGCTTAAGACGTATTTTTATTTAAGAACAGTGCATTATGAGGCTTTGTGGAAGTGTGACATGGGTGGGAGTGTGCAGCGTGATGTAGTGACAGCGCTGGATTCGGCCCATGTGTAGAGTGCAGACGGCTCGTCGCAGGGCAGGTCTGCTTTCGAGCGCCAGTGGTATTGTTTTAACAGTAAATCTGTCATAATGTGACAAGTCAGTCTGACATTGATAAGGTATTATTACTCCTCATTGTTTAGAAGCTGAATATCTTAAATGAAAAGTAATTACTCAGCAGGTCTCATGTCCTGGCAGCCGGCATCAGCATCTCAGAGACACGTCAGGACATGTCCTCCCCTGTCATTACTACTGCTTACAATGAACTTCACTGGCTACAGGGGACTTATTAAACAATGTAATTTGAATAGTGCACCAAGTAGTCTTGCACAATGTTATAGCGGTAACTTTAATAAATCAACATTAATTTAGAAGTCTCAAATGGGTCTTTAAGGAAATTGCAAAGTGTTGAATGACAGAGATTTGAACGGTCATTTTAGAATGTACTGATGAATATAAATTTGTATGTGATTGTCATTTTGTTTGGAGCAAAGCCGATATGCTTTCGGGCCATTAAAAGATTTAATGTCAAACAACTTACATGTTCTTTTTGATCTTGATCATTGAATCATAAATCTAAGACCTCTCGTAACGGTAAATGATGAAAGCTATTATGTAACAACAAACACATTATCATTCAAAAGTTTGGGGTTGGTATAGTCTCTTATGCAAAGTAAAACCAGTAAGTATTGTGTAATATTATTACAATTTAAAATAACCGTTTTCTACTTTAACATCTTTTAAATGTAATTTATTCCTGTGATGGCAAAGTTGAATTTTCAGCATCATTACTCCAGTCTTCAGCGTCACATTATACGTCAGAAATCATTATAATATGCTGATTTGGTGCTCAAGAAACATGTATTATCAATGCGCTGCCAACTGTTTTTTTGTGAAAACTGTGATAATTTTTTATTTCAGGATTCTTAGATTTAATAGAAAGAAATCAAATTCAATCGTGAAATCTGTGTCAATGCCCAGCCTTAGTTTATATTCATTTAAAGTGCAGTTCAATTCAAATGTAGATGTAAATCATAACCATTACTCTATTGTAAAACAAAGATGTATTAGATCAACAATAAAACAACAGGTTGGTCTTTTAATTTTAACTTTAATTTCTTGCTTTATAGTCACAACAGTGTACTGTATGTTCAAATTTAGACCACAGAATTGCATGTTTTTTTGGCCATTATAGGGTTTTTCCCCTTGTGTGTACCCCCTTTTCCTTCCGGTGGGTGAATATGATCTGTGGATATGAAATATGCATATGAGACGAGAGACGTGAAAAAGTCAGAAGGTCTACAGAAAGTCTCACTGATAAAGGCTTCTCATATCAGGGGAGCAGTGAGGTGAGGGCGAGTGGAAACACAACTTCCTACTCAGGGCTGTCAATCACAGCAAGAAAGGGGCCCTTACTGATGACCCAAGAAAAGGAAGAGGTCTACTGAGTCCACAAAAATTTCTCATGGGGGATTTCACAGAATTGTGGGACTCGGAGGAAAGAGCCTGTCTGGTAAATAATACTGAAGGCCAAGAGGCCTGAATCAACCAAACCCTAAACGATTTGTGTTGGTGGAAAAGGTTAAATATGCTTATTATAAGTTTAAATTGCTAATATATGTCCTTATTTAGAAGTCGCTTTTTTGATTAAATGTAAAGTAATGCACAAGTTTTTTTTTATTTGTTATATATATATATATATATACACATACACACACACACACACACACACATACCAGTCAAAAGTTTTTGCACACCAAGCCTGCATTTATTTGATCCAAAGTACTACAAAAACAGCACAAATTGTGAAATATTTTTACTCTGTAAAATAACAGATTTCTATTTGAATATATTTTAAAATGTAATTTATTCCTGTGATTTCAAAGCTGAATTTTTAGCATCATTACTCCAGTCACATGATCATTCAGAAATCATTCTAATGTTTAGATTTGCTGCTCAAAAAAAAAACAATTATTATTATTATGATGTTAGGTTTCTTTGATGAATAGAAAGTTCAGAAGAACTGCATTTATCTGATTTTATTTGTAACATTATAAATGTCTTTATCATCATCCTTGCTAAATAAAAGTATAAAAGTATAATTTCTTATAATTTCTTTCCCAAAAATTTATATATATATATATGTGTGTGTGTGTGTGTGTGTGTGTGTATATATATATATATATATATATATATATATATATATACACTGACTTCAAGCTTTTGAATGGTATAGTGTATAAAGCTTTTATAAATTTGTGTTTTATTTCAGATAATTGCTGATCTTTGGATCTTTCTATTCTTCAAGGAATCCTGAAAAAAATAAATAATAATAATCAGCATATTAGAATAATTCCTGAAGGATGATGCTGAAAATTTAGCTTTGATCACAGGAATAAATTACATTTATAATATTAAAATTAAATTAAAATTTATTAAAATACAATAGTTATTTTAAATAGTGAAAGTATTTTAACATGTTACTGTTTTTGCTGTACTTTGGATCAAATAAATGCAGGCTTGGTGAGCAGAAGAGACATCTATAAAAAAATTCAAAATCTTACTGTTCAAAAACTTTTGATTGGTAGTGTATGGTAATGGTTTTGCAATGTTTTTTTTTTTTCCGTAATATTGGACAATCACATAATTTTTCTCACGGATCAGCCTGAAATTTTCTTCTAAATATTTCACACAATCTGAGAGTAAGCATAATTTAATTTTTAGGCTGATCTACTGCCTCAAGTCACCGCTGTAAGTGAAATGCCTCTTCTCACATTTGTGCCAATCATGTTACAGAGCCCCTTGTTATAACCCTCCCCTTTCTGAGAGCGAAACACCTGGACCGCTGTGAAAATATTTAGCCTGTAAAGGACTCAGTGCTGCAGGGCCCCATCTCAATAGCATCCTTCACTCTCATAATCAGTCTAAAGACATTATCCACTTAGTGGAGATGAGCTGAGGGGCTGCAGGGGATACGCAGGCTGGGTAACATGGTTAGTCTAATGGCCGCCAAAGAGGGAGCAAGATGACTTTCAGTAAGGTTGGAGGGCAGGGAGGGGGCTCGGGGGAGAGAGGGGCTCCCCATGGGCCTGCTAATCCAATGCTTGCATTGAGGTTTTGATATCACTCTCATTTGGGGACAACAGCTTTTATAAGCTCTGTTGACAAGGTGCAGCCTAATGCAAACAGCCATCCGCCTGCCCTCAGGCATTCAGAGAAGAGCTGATGAGGACAAACTGGGTCTGAGAGAATGAAGTTGTTTTAATAGTCTGTGTGACCAAAGCACAGGATATATTTTGTACTACTCTTTAGGACGTGAGAGGAAACGAGATGTGTGTGCGTTTGTAAGGAAGAGAGAGCAGGAGAAATAGAGTATGCTTTTCATACATAATAAAACAATTTTGTGGCAAAAAAAAAATCTAAATATATTGCCATTTTTATTGCATTATACAGAACTGTGAGACATAAACCTTCAAGTCAGAATTGCGAGATATAAAATCAAAATTCTGATTTTTTTCCCCTCAGGATTGTATAAACTCACAACTGTGAGTTATAAAGTACAATTTTTGAGGGGGAAAAAAGACTGATATGTTCTCAGAATTTGTAAAGAGTTTATATCTCACAATTATGACTTTATAACACACAGTTTTGAGTTGATATCTTACAATCTTCCAAAAAAAGTCAGAATTGTGAGTTTGCATCACGCAATTCTGAGGATAAATCCTTGGGTATGAATCCCTTGAAAAACACAACTCACAATGAAAGAGCTGAAAGACACAATCTAAACAGCAATTGTGTTTTTACGTCACAGACATTTCAACGTCACATAAAACGTACCGTATGTACGTTCATCTGTTCTGGGGAAAAAAAACAAACTCTCTTTTAGCACCACTGGACATTTTACATCGAATATGTCATGAAACATACATGGCAGTACATATTCCACATTTTGCGAAAAAGTTCCCACAGGCTCGTTTACGTCATGAGATCAGGTTGGCTAAAACCTATTACCCTTGAAAGTCACCACATCCACAAGTTACGGTCATTCACTCTCATTTCCCAAACTAGACAAGTACAAACGGTCTCTCTCCCAACGGAGTGATCGAAACTCATGCAGAAACTAACAGTGGGAACACTAAGAACTCTCTTAAAGGGACATATAAACTCACTCCTCTTGGACAACACAAAGTACTTTTGCAGTAAAATTCCAGTTCCACTCACAGTGTTTTTCTTCTGTAGGATGGTAGGCTAATTAGATTTTACTGCAACCATACCGCAATATTGGCTTCATGGGAAATCCACACAACTAATACGAAGCTTTTACAAGCGCACAGAACAGGCTTTCAATGATTCAATCATGAAGTTCAGTGTCCAGGCACATTAGTGGTATGTTCATTTGCTTGTGTTTGATGACGGCAGCAGTGGGTGCAGTTGGAACGCTCTTCAAGTGTGGAAGTTGTGTGTGGTTGTGGAAGTTGTGGGACGTGTCTTTGATTTACTGAAAAGGAGAGAAGTGTTCCGTTCTTGGCTGGAGGAGCTGTTATATGCAGTTAAACAGTGTGAGTCTCTTTGACACGTCCATTTAAATTTGCCTCATTCTCTTGAAACTTTAAACGATGAAGTGACGGCAGAATAGAATCCAAGCCCAAAGTTTAGTAAATTCAGAGTTCAATCTGATTCAGAGATTAACGTCAATGGTGGCTAACATTTCTTTCTTCAAAAGAGCAGACGCCGAAGAGAAAAGCAAGTTCAAGGATGCTAAATTGGTATGGTGATCAGTTCAGGTGATTTCAGTTCCAGGAGTGAATCCAGAATTCTGTTCACACTCTAAATGATAATTTAGAGCAGTGGTTCTCAACCTCATTGATTCCAAAGCCGCCTATTGTCCACAACAATGTTCAAAGGCTTCTAAACTTTTCCAATTGTTCATGATGGATAAAGATTAAGGATAAGTCATTTTGTTCCAAGAATCCTGGTTCTTCAATGAAGAACAGTCAACATAATAAGTAATATCTTGATTTGTAATTGATTTAGCTTATTATAATGGTTGTTTTAACTCATTTTAAGCCATCTTGAGGCACACTTGAACATTATCTAAGGCCCTGGCTCTGTTTGAGAACTACACTCTTAAAAATAAAGGTGCTTTAAAAGGTTATTTACAGCAATGCCATAGAAGAACCATTTTTGGTTCCACAAAGAACCATTCAGTCAAAGCATCTTTAAAGAACCATCTTTTTCTTACCTTTTTATAATCTGAAGAACCTTCTTTCGCCACAAAGAACCTTTTGTGAAACAGAAAGGTTCTTCAGATGTTAAAGCTTTATGGAACCATTTAGACAAAAAGGGTTCTTCTATGGCATCGTAAAGCACCTTTATTTTTAAGAGTGTACTGATTTGGGGGATTCACTCCTGCGTTTAAACACAATTGTCACGTCCAAAACTTTCCAGAGTGTATGTGGGTTTGGTACAGTGGTACTCTGCCCTGGGTTTCTGCATTCATCACATCATCAACTGCCAGTTTCGTAACCCATTCTCCACATATAATCATCGCCAAAGACATTGCGTGGTTGGACCAGATGTTTAAATTACATCTAAGCCCTGTGCTTTTCTTAATTCAGCTAATGAAAAAACATGTAACGGGGAAAGATTGAGAAATGTTTTCACAAATAAAATGCAGCACGTGCACATAAATCCACACACGTGTTCTTTATCTGACTTTTAGGACACGCAGCTCTGATAAAATCAGAGAAAATGGTCTGGTGAAGTCTGTAAATGATAGCCATTCTACACTCAGCCTTTCTTAATGAAACCGTTTCAACAGCAGAGCTGTGCATCTTTGTGTCCAGACAGTACGGTTGAGCCACTGATGTCACATGGACTATTTTAACAATGTCCTTACTACTTTTCTGGGTCCTGAACGTGTCAGTTGTGTTGCTGTCTATGCAGGGCCAGAAAGCTCTCGGATTTCATCAAAAATATCTTAATTTGTGTTCAGAAGAAGTAAGGTCTTACAGGTTTAGAACAACATGAGGGTAATTAATTACATTATTTTCATTTTTGGGTGAACTATCTCTTTAACAAAAGAAATAAGCCTTATTATGGCAGAATTATTGAATAAAAACAATGTAAAATCCACCACACCTGATCATACAATGAGGCTTCAATTGTTCCACTGCAGCTGAGTTCTGATGAAACTTCTCTGTAATACAAAGCAACGTCGCCAATGCAAATATCGCACACTCATTTGGAATTCGGTCCCTGTGGTTTGTTTTAAGTGCTCAGGGCACCTCAGGTTTCTTATTTATCCATTTTTTTAATTTGTGTCATATAAACACAAACAGATTAGATAATAGAGACGAGGGAGCGTGGGATTAATTTTGAAGTGGCTCATTAGCACGTGGCTAGTCTGGGATAATTAGGTTTCGTTTTTTCCCCACGGCCTCTAGTCATATTGCAGTGTGGCAGCTGCTTTTACAAGCCCCCCATTCTCTCCCTGATAAGTGGCTGTCAATCAAACAGGACTGAGTTTGGTAGCGTAACATCTGCGACTGTGGCTGCATCCAGAGTGGTCCATAACAACAACATCCACTGTCTGGATCGCAGGCCTGTGAAACGCCCTCTTCAGGCATCATGCTTATGCTGTGCTGGAATAAAACCACAGTAACAATGGGTCACAGAAACAGAACAAAATAATACTTCTGTAAAAATAACAAGTTGCATATTTAAAGTTCACCCAAAAATTGTAATTCTGTCATTAGTTACTCACCCTCATGTCTTTCCAAACCGGTAAGAACTTTGTTCATCTTCAGAACACAAATTAAGATATTTTTTGATGAAATCAGAGAGCTTTCTGACCCTCCATAGACAGCAAGGGAACTACCATGGTCAAGGCACAGAAACGTAGTAGGACATCGCTAAAATAGCTCTTGGATTTCATTAAAAATATCTTTATTTGCTGAGAATATATGGGCCATTCTACGGAATTGGTCTTAACTGCTGTTCCAAAAAAAAAAAAAAAAAAACATTTAAAAAGCATTTAAGAATTCAAATCTTAGATTTTTACTAAGATCCTTCTTTTATCTATTGAATCTCACAATAATAAATTAAAATATCAGTAAGCTTAATATACAGTGGTATGTGAAAGTTTGGGAATCCCTTGTAGAATCTGTGAAAATGTGAATCATTTTAACAAAATAAGAGAGATCATACAAAATGCATGTTATTTTTTATTTAGTACTGTCCTGAGTAAGATATTTTACATCAAAGATGTTTACATATAGGCCACAATACAAAATAATAGCTGAAATTATTAAAATAACCCCCTGCAAAAGTTTGAGAAACCTTAGTTTTTATTACTGTGTGTGGTTACCTGGATGATCTACGATTGTTTTTTGTTTAGTGATGGTTGTTCACGAGTCTCTTGTTTGTTCTGAACAGTTAAACTGAGCACTGTTCTTCAGAAAAAATCCTCCAGGTCCTGCATATTCTCCATTTGCATATTTGAACCCTTTCCAGCAGTGACTGTATGATTTTGAGATCCATCTTTTCACACTGAGGACAACTGAAGGATTAATACACAACTATTAAAAAAGGTTCAAACATTCACTGATGCTCCAGAAGGAAACACGATGCATTAAGATATGGGGGGTGAAAACTTTTGAACAGAATGAAGATGTCCAAATTTTTCTTCTTTTGCTGAAATATCATTTTTTTCCATTTAGTACTGCCTTTCGTTAGCAACAGAAGATACTTGCATGTTTCCCGGAAGACAAATGAAGTACAATTTACCTTGATCTTCAAATTCAAAAAGTTTTCATCATATTTGTGTTTCAAGAACATCATATCTATTTTATTGAAGGTTTTGAAAACTACAGCAGCAGCAGGTCTAAGGTAAAACAGAACAGAAACAGCAACTTTTCTTTTGTTAACAGACATAAAAAAAAACAATACATATTTGCAGACTGATTAGTAAGACACTAAAGTGCAAATAATTTTTTTTGTCTGTCATTTCACCACATTCCACACGCTCAAATATTACAAAATTTAGATTTTCCGTTAACGAATATACTATTCCACAGTTGTGACATGAAAGCAGAGTTGAATAACTAGACTTTACTACAGTAAACCTTCAATTAAAAATTCCTATCTGAGAAGCCTAATGAGGTCCAGAGTGATCCGATTCCTCTGGAGTTCCACATTTATGACCCGTACCTCTACCCGCTGACCTGGACCGAGAGCTAGGCTTCTTCTCCGCTGGTCAACAGGAAGTTTTTCCGGAGTGATGAAACGGTTCGGGATGAGACCTGAACGTCCAACTCCAATGTCCACAAAGGCTCCAAATAAAGCAGTGTTTGTTACACGGCCCGTCAGCACCATCCCATCGTGCAGGTCACTCATAGACACAATTTCCCGCTTGAAATCTGCCTGCTCGAAATCTGTTGAGACATCAGAAAAAATAAAACAATTAGGGTAAAGCTACAGGCACATTAGTTTTGTCATTTACGACGAATTCATGTAACATTTTCACCCTCATGCCAAACATAAAAACACTTGACAGCGGTAAATGTGACTGCATCGTTCGAAACAAAGAGGCAAAGAAGGAAAGATAGAATGTTTAAACAGATTTTGTCTTTTTCCAGTGACTAAGATTGACGTTAGCCTCCTTCCCTTCAAGCCTTGAGCACCCGCCTCCATAATGATCCAAGAACTCCAAAACTAGACATTAGAAACAAGCTTCGGTTAATGGTTTAAAACAAATAGAATTACCAGGCCTCTCAAACCTCTTCTTTCCGAGTCCATTTTGTCTGTTTTTTTGGGTGATTTTCTTTGGGAGGTGCTTTTTACATAAACATGGCCTCTCAGCAGGCTCTGCAGTCCAGGAAACATTCATCTCTGATTATTCTTATCCGGGACACCTTACCTAGAGCACCGCTCACATGGCAGTTATTTATACAGCTGGCTACAGAGCAGAACCCATCAGGCTTCCAACCAGGGGAAGTGAGTTTGCAGTCTACTGATGAGAAAACTAGTGTTCTATCTAGTGCACATCATTTCATCCTCTGGAGTACCATCTCTGCAAATGGTCTTGATCAATGATGTTTAAAAACACTCAGATGTGCAATGATTTTTGTGGCATTTACAGATTTACTTATTTCTAAAAGACCTACAAAGTTTTTCCTCCACAACAGTCTTAATTTAACTTCAACAAGCATTGCAATCATCTTTTTAAGTATGGAAAAAAACCGCCTCCCGTTCCCAAAGAAAACCTTTCTCTGCGTATAATGAACTCTGCTCCCCAACCCTGAAAACACGTTACGACATTCATCTCAATTATAATCCTGTCACTTTTAATGAAACATAACATTTACTATCAACACCCGCAGAAGGAAAACAATGTCTTCTCAGATGTCTGAACTTAACATTACAACCAGAAGAGGCGTTTGTTGTTTGGTCGTTTTGATTCACTTGGAGAGTCACTAGGGGATTTTAGCGCAGGGATCAAGGCTACTCTGCTTTCCTCTTTACGCAGCTTTCTCTCTCATTAATGATATATCTGTCGGCAGGTCTGCTTTAATAATGCGGGTCTTCCCCCAAATTACGCGGCAAGACTTCAAAAGCCTGGAGCGCCGCCCAGTCATCTCACAGACAAGAGACGGACTCAGGGGAGACGGGAGGAGAATCGTTAGATGGGAGGGAGGAAAAGAGTATGAGATGCCAGCATTGTCTGTGATGTGCGCAGCGGCCATGTTGAGAAAGTACTTTGATACTTTGGTTTGTGCTGTGCTAAACTGATTTCAAAACCTGAAACCTGAGGTATAGCAAACGTCTGTTATGAGATGTTGCCACAGGCAAAGGTCCGAACCACATTATAGAAAATTGAATACGTTCAAACGCTTAGTTTGCATTTGCCTGTCTGTCTATATGTGTAAAGCCATCCTACATGTACATTTCATAAAGAAACACAAAATGAAAATTCATTTATTTAGCCGCCTGACAAATCTGTGTGATCTACTTACTTTTGTGGGATACAAAAAAAAAAGATATGTAGAGGAGAATGTCCAAGCAAGACTTTTCACATGATGAATTTGCAAAGTCATCAAGATTATCTGTGGATAATGACTTCTCTCCACACAAAATAATCATACTGACTTAAAATATAGTGGATTAGTTGGACTTTTATAATGCATTTAAGGTGCCTTTTCATCCTTTTTACAGCTGTGGTCACCATCCACTTCCATTATATGGAAAAGTCAACCTGACTTCATGGGAAAACTATTTTTGAGTTGCCAATTTGGTATGATTCGTACAAAACTGTAATAGCAAAAAAAAAAAGCACATTACAAAAATAACCTCTAGCTTGTATGAAAATGTACAAATGAGATCATACAAATTAATACAGTACAAAATTGAAAAAATTCATTTTAAATTTTAGCAATGTATTTTTATACTTGCTAGAAATACAGTTGAAGTCAAAAGTACACCTTGAAGAAACTGCAAAATGTTAATTATTTTACCAAAATAAGAGGGATCATACAAAATGCATGTTATTTTTTAATTTAGTACTGACCTGAATAAGATAACATAAAATACATTCACATATAGTCCACAAGAGAAAATAATAGTTGGATTTATAAAACTGAGCCCGTTCAAAAGTTTACATACACTTGATTCTTATACTGTGTTGTTACCTTGAATGATCCACAGCTGTTATTTTTTTGTTTAGTGATACTTGTTTATGAGTCCCTTGTTTGTCCTGAACAGTTAAACTGCCTGGTGTTCTTTAGAAAAGTCCTTCAGGTCCCACAGATTCTGTGGTTTTTCAGCGTTTTTGTGTATTTGAACCCTTTCCAACAATGACTGTATGGTTTTGAGATCTATCTTTTCACACCGAGGACAACTGAAGGACACATATGCAACTATTACAGAAGGTTCAAACGCTCACTGATGCTCCAGAAGGAAACACAATGCATTAAGAGCCAGGGGTGTAAACTTATGAACGGAATGAGGATGTGTACATTTTTCTTATTTTGCCTAAATATCATTTTTTTTTTTTTTTTTAGTATTGCTATTCAGAAGCTACAGAAGATACTTACATGTTCCCCAAAAGACTAAATAAGTAAAATTTACCCTGATCTTCAAAATTCAAAATGTTTTCACCCCCCAGATCTTAATGCATTGCTTTTCCTTCTGGAGCATCAGTGAGCAGTTGAACCTTCTGTAATAGTAATTGTTGGAAAGGGTTCAAATACACAAAATTCTGATAAACCAAAGAATTTGTGGGACCTGAAGGATTTTTCTGAAGAACAGCAGACAGTTTAACTGTTCAGGACAAATAAGGGATTCATGAACAACTATCACTAAACAAAAAAACACAGCTGTGGATCATCCAGGTAGCAACACAGTATTTAGAATCAAGTGTATGTAAACTTTTGAACAGGGTCATTTTTATAAATTCAACTATTATTCGATCTTATTTAAATGTATTTTATGTGAAATATCTTATATTATCAGGTCTGCACTAAATAAAAAAAAAACATGCATTTTGTATGATACCTCTTATTTTGATAAAATAATTAACATTTTGAAGATTCTGCAAGGTGTATGTAAACTTTTGACTATTTTTAACTATTTTGTTCTTTATTTCACTAAAAAAAAATTCCTTTGCAATTTGCAACAAGCTCCATGAATCCATAAAGACTTATGCTAAACAATGACAAAATGCAAAACAAAACTAAATGGTCACTATTTTTAAGCAATCTTACTAAAGACTATCACAAACCATTTTTGCAATTACAACAAAACCTTTTTTTCTGTTTTGTTTTTCAATGAAACAAATGTGATTGCGGCAACACAGCACTAGCCCCAAAAAAGGTAAGTGTTATATTAACTGTCCCAGGCCAGTGTGTAATCTTCATTGATGAGAGGGCACAATATGGATAGATTCTTACCCTGACGAATGTCAAAGCCAGGTGGCTGAGTGAGTCCGTCCACAATGAGCTGAAGAGTCTCAGGTGTGGTGTCCAGAGATTTGGCCAAGACATCCAGACCACTGCTCTTAACACTGCTCTCAATAGTCTGCCTGAGCGCAGCGCTGCCCATCTGATCCAAACTGCCCCCTATTTGAGACAAGAACCTAAGGGCAAGTACAGAAAATTACTTTCTTGAAAAGTGAAGCAATAAAATTCTGCACTTTATCAGTTTTCGCATAAAACCTGTAAATGTTATATCTTATTCAGAAACACTCCACATACAAACACACACACACTTGATTCACATGCTGTGTTAAGGCAGTGAGGTCTGTTGAGGTCCATGGGAGGTAGTGTCTTAATGAATGGCTTTTTAATAGCCCTTCTCAGAGCCCAGTGCACGTGGAGGAACTCCCCCGGCACACCGAGTGGAGGAGAGCAAAGACTGGGAGAGGAGGTAGATAGGGGAGGGGAGGTGAGACTAATTATGCCCTAAATCTTGATTTCTAGAGTCCCAGAGATGAAGACTCTGTCTCCCGCCATAAATCTAACCGCCTTGTGAGCACCGTACATAAAAGGAAAAGGTTAGCGCTGAGGCTTGAGCAGTGAAGCAGGAACACAAACCAAACACAGCCAGCTAAAAAGATCCAGACATGGCCTATTACTTGGCACAGCCCATAAGCTCTGGCTCAGGATGAGCCTATATATTCATGGTGTGATCATGAACTGTAAGACTGAGACAGTGGTTAACCTTCAGCTTCATACTGTGGTACATAATAGGTCTGTTAGGCGCATATATTGCAAATCGGAAACTTGTGTAAATGTAAATACACATATGTAAGGGCGGAAATCTTTAGGCAAATAATGATTCGATTTTGGAGTTGCACTAAAAGTACAGATTCTTTGGTTTTGGATACTCTTATATGGAATTCCTTTTAATTTTTAATTCTACATTTCCTACAGTTTAGAGTTTTTTGATATAAGTATTGGTGGTGTATATTCAAAAACCTGTCTAACACTTCTGGCAGTACTAAAAGTTCAAATACTGAAAGCAGATTTTATCTGTGAATCAAAAGAAAACCATGAATATTTCTTCACTACAGACCATAACTATCTATGGAAACCCATTTCTGCCACTGAATAAAAAAAGAAGGTAATTGTGACTTTTTATCTCACAATTCAGACTTTTTTTCTCACATTTGCTTAATACCAACTCACAATTCTGACTTTATTTCTAGAATTGCATGATACAAACTCACAATTCTGACATTATTTCTAGAATTGAGAGTTCATGTCACACAGTTCTAAGAATGTCAGAATTGTGAGATGTAAACTCGCAACTGCAAGAAAAAAAAATATTTCACAATTTGACTATTTCTAACAACTGCAAGTTTGTATCTCACAATTCTGACATTATAACTCGCAAGTGCGAGTTTATATCATAGTTTAAAGAAAAAAGTCAGAATTGCAAGTTTATATCACGCAGTTCTAAGAATGTCAGAATTGTGAGACGTAAACTCGCAACTGCAAGAAAAAAAGTCAGAATTGTGAGTTTGTCTTTCACAATTTGACTATTTCTCGCAACTGCAAGTTTATATCCCACAATTCTGATATTATAACTCGCAATTGCGAGAAAAAAACTAAAAATAATTGTAAGATTTTTTAATTGCGTTGCGGAAACAGGCTTCCGTAAGTATGACGGCATTATAACTTTAGTTATCAACTATTATTACTTTTTTTAAACCAGTCTAACAGATCAAACCACAGCTCTGCTCATAAGCATCACTAAAAATGCATGCTTGATGAACCTGTAATAATCTTTAACTAAAAATATATATTTTGTTTTATTAATTAATATTTGTATTTATTTATTCATTATTTCATAGTGCAATTATCAGAACAGTGACTTGAAATTTAGTGTGCCAAACATTTCAGAGAGCATGGCATTTGTCTATAATATTTTGTCCTCTGTATGCTTGCTAAATATAAACAATTATGAATAATCAAAGACAATAAAATGACCATGAAAAATGACCATGGCATGTAAATAATAGATTAAAATTCCAATTTTTATACATTGATGTGGAATCATTTGAGAAAATTCTATATAATTTAGCTAAAAAAAAGTCAACATTATATTGTTGCTTATGTATTTTTCGTCATTTGGATGTTGCTTTAAATGTAAATATAACATACTAATAAAAGATCATTCCAGAACTCTCCAATTTGCTTTGTATAATCATGAAGTTAGTGCCTAAATACTGTTCTCTCATCAGAGCACTGTGCAAATGAGTGATATAACCTCTACAGGGACACACACATGTCCTGGAGTGTGCAGCAAGCCTGTATCAGGGTGTCAAGCTGTCCAGAGGTGGCTGTGGAATGCTGGGGTCCTGGGCATTACTGGAATGTGAGTTTTGGCAAGAGGAGGGGGCAGACCTGCTGAGCCAGCTTGCTGATGGATGGCCGTCGCCGTGACAGCCTGACGCCAGCGCAGCTGTCCTATGTGTGACTGACAGGGCAGGTGGGTTCAAGCCCCACCCATTTCCTGCTGCAGACAGAGGGCTTGACAGCAACAGTGACAGGCAAATCTACCCACACTCGCTCTATTGTATGTACCCAGACAATTTCACACTGTCTGAGTTGCAAACAGATACACAGCACTAATACGCATACATACTGATCATTACTCCTTCTTGATTGAAAGTGAGTGTGCTTGACAGGAGGGATGCTGGGAAAGTGTAATTTTAAACTGAGTGTGTCCAAACACTGATAAGGCACAGACTCTTTATTAATATGATTCCTGTAGATTTACTTATGTGGTCTAGCTATTACCAAATAATGTAATGTGAAATGCAGTTTAACAAGGGAATGGAAACCTGAATGACCGTAGATTTTTTTGGTCTCTGAAAAAAGGTCAATAATGCCTAAGAATGTCTAAGAAACAAAGGGTCAGAAATGTCCTAATCTTGAGTAGTTGTGAACACAAATCACTCTGTCTGAAAGTACTAATAACGAAACATGATTTGAAAACAAGCTAAGGTAATCAATAACAGGTCACATGATGGACTATTAACATATTTAAGGATAAGTTGACTTCCAGAATGAAACTTTCCTAATAATATACCCCCATGTTATCCAAGATGTACATATCTTTCTTTCTTCAGTCAAAAAGAAATTAAGTTTGAGGAAAACCTTCTAGGATTTTTCTCCATATAGTGGACTGGCTGAAGCTCCAAATTGCAGTTTCAATGCAGCTTCAAAGGGCTCTACACTAGGGATGTAACGGTATCAAAACTTCACGGTACGGTAATACCTCGGTGTGAATGGCACGGTACGGTATTTATTGAATCATTTACAGGAAAAACAAAACTAATGAAGAGACTCGAAAAAAGTGCCAGAAGTGTTTATTAAACAGTTTACATGAACACTGAACATATCAATGGCATACAAATTAGCCATCTATCTGTAAGAAACAGAAACTTAAATATTTCAATTTTAGTAACAAAAAAAAAATATTAAAGCATGTAAAAAAAACAGTCAAATCAGTTTAGCTGAATGAGTTGTCTGAATCTAGTTGTCTGCTTGAAATAAGATTTTTTTTCTTACCCCATTGGCAGATTATTTAGCTTGTTTTAAACAAAAACTCACTTAATTTTGACTTGTTTTTACCAAAAACAAGACAATAATTTTTACTTGTCTAGAAAATCCTTCTTGATTTAAGAATTTTTAGATATTTTGGCTGGAAACAAGACAAAATTCTAAGTAAGAAAAGCATTTTTTTGCAGTGCAGTAGGCTCTCATGCAGTAGGCTCTCATGCCTTTTACAGCGAACAACGCACTTTAACATTAATTCAGCGCAGCAAAAAATAGACTCGGTGCCGAAACGATCGCTGCACTGCTGCAAAGGCACCGCTTCTAGGACGTACTACCGGACAGCAACCGCGTGCAGTGTGAACGCTCTAATCCGTTAACATGGGTGCTGAAAAGAATACGTGACGCATACGCACTTCAGACGGAGCAGGTTCGACCATTTCCATCTCTTTTCCTTGCTGCTAAAGTCTGTAGCGACAACAGACCGCAAAGGATGATGGCCACGCCTGGGCTGATGGGAAATGTAGTTCCCGCTACCTCCCGTTCGCTCCATTCGCCTGAGCAAACTTTTCTCAGAAGACCTATTTTTATCGAGTCATGCGACCACGGTAGTATCGAAAAAATTTGTTATTGCGGTATGACGGTATTTACAATACCGTTACATCCCTACTCTACACAATCCCAGCCGAGAAATAAGGTTCTTGTCTAGCGAACCGATCAGACATTTTCTAAAAAAAATAAAAAATGCAAATGTATAAATTTTTTATTCACAAATGCTCGACTTGCACTTGCTCAACTTCATGCATTACGTAGTCACAGAAAGATCATGCCTGATGTAGGCAAAAGTACTGACCCAGTGTTTATAAAGCGAATGTGCAAAGAAAGTCAAATGCCCTTTATAAAAAAAAAGTAAAACAACCATGTGGGGTGATTTTGAAGTTGGAGGAGAAAATGAGATGAAGTTTTTTACCCTACTCTACCTTTTTGAACCAGAGATCACAGACGAAGAACTAACTACGCAAGACCTTTACAACGTGATTACGTAATGCGTGAAGTCGTGGACATGCATCGCAAAGCTAGTGCAAGATAAGCATTTGTGGTTAAAAAGTATCTACATTTTTATTTTTCTTAGAAAATGACTGATTGTTTCACTAGATAAGACCCTTATTCCTCGGCTAGGATCATGTAGAGATGTTTGAAGCCACATTAAAACTGCAATTTAAACCTTCAACTCATAGGTTCCGATTGGAGTCCACTATATGGAGAGAAATCCATATGTGTTGCTAGAGATCTCGTCTGACTCCATATGCGTTGCTAGAGACGTGCTTGGTGTAGAAAACTTATTGCGTCACTGGAGATGCTTTGGGGATATGTCACTTGTGACAAGACCTTAAGTAAACTTACGTCAGGTGTGTAGGGAATTTCAACCATAGTACGTATAAATGCGAACAACTACACAAGAAATAAGAGCCAAAGATGGGTGCTCTAGGTAGTTCCTAGGGTGTTGCAATGCAGTTGCAAGGGTGTCCTTGGTGGCTGCTAGTGTGTTTTGCAAGGTGTTTTATTGAAGGTGCAATATGACATCATGGAAAATGCTAACTAAGCCTGACAGCACTCAAAGCAAACGTCCCACCGTTCCTGCAATTCGCCGTCCAAAAGCCACGCCCCCTGAACGCATCTACACATACAGGCCAGGCGGCCAGAGACAACATTACTACAATACATGGTGACACAGAGTTGAAATGTTCAACAGCCCAGATAGGAAAACTGTGTGGTGGCAAGAATGCATGGGTGATGAGAAGATGGCGTATTTTTTTTAAACGTCTCACGCGCTGACACACACTCATCCACAAAATATACACAAGCATGCATCCAACTCAGGTCACAAACAGAAAGGAAATAAATAAAATAAAGAGAGACAGATACGCTGATGACGCGAACAGGGTGTGCAGAGGTATGCAAATACATATGTTGACAGGCAGGACAGCCTATCGGAATGTTCGGACCGAACATTTTGATTGGACGAACATTTCTTGGTCCTGCGCCTTCCACAGAATATGTAAATACATATAAATACATTTAGACTACTTAACTTAATTATTGCCATTGAGATGTGATAAATGTTTCTGAAGACAATCACCTATTGCACCTAAAATACCCCCCCAAAATATGTAAATATAAATATGGCTCCCGTGATGTTTCACAGTCCACCAGGTGATAATAGTAAGTTTGACTACCTAGAAAAGTAACAATTCCTCTCCTCAACAAGCTGCAAGATTTGAGCTATCGTGTCTTAGCACAAACACTTATGCACCAAAGTTTACTAAGAGTTAAACCTACTAAAAGCAAACCCGTACATTTTCAGTACTGAGCTACAAACAGCCTTTCGTGCACATTTTAAAACATCTAACAGTTCTAGAGAACTAGAGCTAGTGAAACAAAAAATAATCATAGACTCTGTTGGGCCTTTGAGTTATGAGGTGATGAAAATGCAAAGAGTAACAGACACGCACGCACACTCTGCGGATGAATTCTAGCTTGTCTCTCAAGTAAAGATTCGATGAAAGAACTGCAGAACCAAGTCGTTCTGCAGCCTCCACAGCAACAACAGCACTCATGGTCAAATAGTAAGAAATTTCAAATGTTTCTTTTTTAGAGAAGTCTCTTATGCTCACCAATGCTGCATTTATTGGTCCAACTTCATATGTGACCCTGGACCACAAAACCAGTCTTAAGTCGCTGGGGTGTTTTTGTAGCAACAGTCAAAAATACATTGCATGGGTCAAAATTATAGATTTTTCTTTTATGCCAAAAATCATTAGGAAATTAAGTAAAGATCATGTTCCATGAAGATTTTTGTAAAATTCCTACTGTAAATATATCAAAATGTCATTTTTGATTTAGTAATATGCATTGTTAAGAACCTAATTTGAACAACTTTAAAGGCGATTTTCTCAGTATTTTGTTTTTTTTGCACCCCCAGATTCCTCATTTTCAAATAGATGCATCTTGGCTGAATATTGTCCTATCCTAACATACCATACATCAATAGAAAGCTTATTTATTGAGCTTTCGTGTGATGCATACATCTCAGTTTTGTCAAATTTAACCTTATGACTGGTTTTGTGGTCCAGGGTCACATATTAGGTGGCCACTATGTACTTAGATTTAAATAATTGATTTGATACATATTGTGTACATACATGTTTTTACACTGTACTAATATTTAAAAAAAGAACAGCATGTAATTACATCTGTAATTAATTTCTGTAATTACATTCATAATTACAGTGTTGACCCCATCCCTTACACCTTAAACCCACTCTTAAATATACCCATACCATCAAACCTGATCCTAACCTTGCCCGTATTCCACCTTAATAGCAGCAAAAGTCTTTTGCAATACAATACGAACACAATAGGTACAGTGTACTTTTTTTGATGCAAGTACATAGTAGTTAAGACCACCTAATATAAAGTAGGACCCATTTATTTGATTCAAAATACATATAATAGAATAATAATAGAATAATAAATGCTGTCAAGTTAAATTAACGTATATTATGACAAACCTAAAGAAACCTACTGAAAACAAATCACCAAAAGTCTTATTCCACATTATTTCACCATATGGTGAATGTTAATAATTATACAAAAAAACCAAACCAAATTTCCAGTGGAAAATTAATTGAAAAGTCAGACACAAGCTTAGTGTCCTGACAACACCTGCTTGTAAATGACTTTCACACATATACCTGTGCCTTGTTCTTCTACCAATTTCAACAAATTACTCAAGCACTCATATTGCCCAGTGGCAACTACCCATCATCCTCCACCAGTGCTGCACAGATTTCCGTGATGTTGGTCAGGGACACTGTGCTCCCCTCCAGCTGTCCCTCTGGAGCGCCAAAGTTGGCACAAGGACAGAATAGAGATGGAGAGAGAGGAAAGAGAGAGAGGAGGTTGCAGAGCTGAACTCTGAGTGATTTATGAACAGTTACAGTGTGAGTGTGGCGGTGGCGGGCGATTGGCCCAGGGGCTCAAGTTTCTGGAGGGGGTCTCAGCTGGGCTTATGTTTCCCTCTGGTGTGTTAGTGTTTAGGGGGTACCAGTGCTCCTGCTCTTTTGGATTCAGAAGAGCGGAGTCGGCCATATCCTCCGGGCATAATGAAAAGCAGCTCCGCCGAGGAGCGTTGCGGAGGAGGCCTCTGTTCCACACACCGTAAGCTACTGGGTGGGCCTAAAGATGGAGGCTATCCAGACACAATGAGGCTGCTTTAATGTGTGGTCCCCTTAGCAGTAACCCTGAAGTTAATTCGTTATCATCAGGGAATGTAAGATATTTGATATCAACCCTCCGATGATTTGGTGACTGAGAAAAATGAGTTACTAATGCTGCAATGATGATGATGAAGAGCTATTCGCTTCCTCAGACTCACTTGGCAATGCTCGTAATGCCAGAATGGTCATGTGTGTTGCTTGGTTGTTGAAGACAGAACAGTACTCAAAGGAACAGTTCACCCGAAGAACGAAAATTGTCATAATTTAACTTGAACCTGATGCGACATATCTAACAATAGCACAATTGATTTAAAAGCTAGAAGTTCCTCAGAGAAAGCTATCATATAACTTCAGAAGACTTGGAACACTTTTATGGTGCTTTTTTTTCCATTTTGGCAATTTGGCATCTGTCTCGATTTACTTTTATTAGATGAAAAAGAGTGGTTAGGATATTCTTCAAAATATCTTCTTTTGTGTTACACAGAAGAAAAAATCACAGAGCTATAAAATGACATGAGGTAAAAGCAAATAATGACAGAATTTTTATATTTGGATGACTGGGGCTGACCACTACTGGGGCTGTTACAATATCAGATTTATTTCTACATGATTATACGATACGGTAATGATATAATTGCATTAACTATAAAAAATGTAGGGAAAAAAAATAATGCTGTCATGAATCTGTGATAAATCATGCATCAAATAAAGCAAAACGCAGGCAAAGAAAAAAATAGTAATCATCAGTTTTGTACCTTGTTTGTTATAGCACCATCTCCGAGATCTCAAATCGATTAATAAGTTGTTATAACTCCACCATCTGCACATAATGTCGTTAAAGGGATAGTTCAACCGAAAATTATGATTACTATGAAAAAATACTATGATTTTCTCACCCTTAAGCCATCCTAGATGTATACAACTTTCTTCATTCAGACAAATACAACTAGAGTTATATTAAAAAATGCACTGGCTCTATATAATGGCAATGAATGGCTGTTAAGGGTGAAGTAAAAAAAAAAAAAGTTCATCCATCTATTATAAAAATGGCTCCAGGGGGTTAATAAAGGAATTCTGTAGTGAACTGATGTGCTTGTAAAATTTAAATTTCCATATTTAAAACTTTATAAACAATAATCTTTCGCTTCCGCAAAATGATGTAGGTGTAGCATGAGAAGTGACGAACGCCGAAGCACAGAGAGAGCAAAACAAAACTTCTTAGTGAACTATCTCTTTAACAACAGTCCTATATTGTTGAAACCATAGAAATATATCTATAGATCCCTTATTAGGGGTCATTATAATATGGGTTACTATACGCAAACCATCCACCATACTGAGACAGTCAAAGCCAGTCCATGAGAACTCAAGAGCAAGTTGACTGTTCATCTCCAACCACAGATATTCACTACCAGTCAAAAGTTTTTGAACAGTAAGATTTGTATGTTTTTTTTAAAAGTCGCTTCTGCTCACCAAGCCTGCATTTATTTGATCCGAAAGTACAGCAAAAAAATGTAAAATATTTTTACTATTTAAAATAACTGTTTTCTATTTTAACATATTTTCAAATGTAATTTATTTCTGTGATTTTAAAGCTGAATTTTTAGCATCATTACTCCAGTCACATGATCCTTCAGAAATCATACTAATATTTTGATTTGCTGCTGAAAAACAAACATGTATTATTATTATGCTGAAAACAGCTGAGCAAAATTTTTTTCAAGTTTCTTTGATGAATAACAAGTTCAGAAGAACAGCATTTATATGAAATAGAAATCATTTGTAATATTAAAAAGTCTTTATTATCATCTGTATACTTTTGATCCAAGTAATAATGTCTATAATTTCTTTGGATCTTTCTATTCATCAAAGGAAAATCCTGGAAAAAATTTACTCAACTGTTTTAAATATTGATAATAATAATAAATGTTTCTTGAACAACAAATCAGCATATTAGAATAATTTCTAAAGTATCATGTGACACTGAAGTAATGACGCTGACAAATATCACAGAAATCAAAGAAAGCTTTAAAATCATAGAAATAAATTACATTTTAAAATATATTCAAATAGAAAACAGTTATTTCAAAATTGTACTGTTTTTGCGGTACTTTGCAGAAGAGACTTCTTAAAAATCTTACTGTTCAAAAACTTTTGACTGGTAGTGTACACATGTATGAATATCTATGTCTGCAACAGACTTCGGCTGATGGTTTTGCTAAACTAACACAATACAAAAAACTAAGCCAAAAGTGACCATAGTTTAAAAACTTGTTAATGCATACATTTTTTATAACAATCAGAGACTGTGCAATGTTGTAACATCTTTAAAAACAGTGATGAAACGTTGGCCGTTCCAAAGTGGAGAATATTTGTGTTCAAATGTATCATCTATATATACATACCTATGGTTGAAACAATGTGGTGCAAACGATGGACATGAACAGGAAACAGAAAAAGTCATGACTAGTTGGTAAATTTCTCCAACATAGGTAGTTAATTGGCGACTGACACCAGTGATGCGCGGGTTGATTCGAAATGAGCGGGTGCCCGCGGTCACCCACAGTTACCCGTGGTTACGAGTCATCCAAAAATATTTTTAATGATATTCGGGTCGCGGTCGGTCGGGTCATTTGAAATAAAGATGCCAATTAAACCTTTGTAATTTATATAGTACTAGACACAATTTTCAATGAAATACATAGACCTACACTTTATTGGCTGAATAATATTTACCTTTTGAATGTTGAGCGTTATTAACTGTTGAATAAATGCTGACGCGGGACAAAATGCACGATTTCCCAACACGTTGAACTGAGCAATGCCATTGTACCATTTTAATAGGCAACTTGTAAACGCATATAGCTCAGTAATGTCAGTTTTATGTATTTTCTGAGAGGGGGTGGGATTTTTGTTGGGAAAGTCGGGGGAGAGACGCACACTTCGATTAGACTGGATAAACACATGCAGCATCTTAATTGTTAAGAAAATGGTATTCCTAATAAATTTCTCGAATATTTTGATTATGTCCAATGCTTCTCTTTCTTTTTGGAATTATTAGACACATTTCACTATGTCTTTTCAAATGCCTAGGTCTGTTTAATTTCCTTAATTATAAAATTTCTAGCTCTATTTTTAAACGTTTATTCAAGCAATAATATATAAATTATCTCATGTACTGTATATGCTTGTTTAAAACCAGGGATTAAAAACGAATTCCAAGTAAAAACGGTATTTTTCTTTACATTTCCAGAGAGCGAAACAAACAAAATTAAACATTACTTAATAAATTCAAAGCACTATAATTTCCTTATTCATTTGATACAACTATTATAGCTATACAAATATAAAATAATATTATTTTGTCATATTCGTGATTCCTGAATTTATATATGAAAACTTCGTTTTGAAGTGCATTCGTTATGTTTGTATAAGAAAATTCGTTAACCTAGCCTATTAAGTCCATTTAATATTCTTGATCATTTTTAGAAGTTAAAAGTTAAGAAAAAATGAATTAGCTTGTAGTCTATATGTATTTAGGGCTATAGGCTAATCTTTTTCTTAACATTTATTACACTGTAGATCAAAATAAAATAATTCTTGATCATATTTAACATCGGAGAATCACTGACATGATTTAGAGCACTTCGAAAACGAAACTATTTAAATCTGTATAAAGGAAAGACAAAATAAATCACAACAAGAACAATCTGTATTTTTCTTGTAATCAAGAACATGTCTTTTGACAAAATTAGCCTACCTAAAGATGATGTTTGACTGAACGCACCTCCACCGCAGCCGCATATAATCGCTGTCATTCGCAAATATTAAACATGCGGGTCAGGAAGCGGGTCGGGTACAATATTGACTTTTTTTTTTTGCGGTCCGAGTTGCGGGTGGGTTAGTTGAAAATGTCGGTCGGGTTCGGGCTGTTTATACATTGACCCGCGCATCACTGACTGACACGGAAGAGAAGAAATTGTTGAATAAAGTTGTTATCTTTGTTTTCTTTGTGCACAAAAAGTATTCTCGTAGCTTCATAAAATTACAGTTGAACCACTGATATCACATGGACTATTTTAACGATGCCTTTACTACCTTTCTGGGCCTTGAACATGTCAGTTGTGTTGCTGTCTATGCAGGGTCAGAAAGCTCTCGAATTTCATCAAAAACATCTTAATTTGTGTTCCGATGAACAACAGTCTTACAGGTTTGGAACGACATGAGTGTGAATAATTAATGACAGAATTTTCATTTTTGAGTGAGCTATCCCTTTAACACAATATCAGTATTTAATGTTTTAAATATCATGGTTACACAATAATTATTAAGGAACAAAGAAAGCACTATCAGTTATTGGCTAAGTGAGTGGTCAAGTGAAAGTGAGTTTATTTTGGTAGGAGGTTCAGCTAACATCAACCTTTGTTTCACAGCTAATACTTAAATACTAGAGATGGTCCATCAGGGGGTCAGCGCTACATAATGTGTATGCGTATTTGTGTGTGTATGAGTGGGAAGTGGTGGGGCTAAGGGTATCAGATTCATCACATTAGAGCAACATGATCCTCCATTACCGTCCGCTGGCCCACGCTTCGCAAAGCACCCGACGTGCAACGAAATCACTCACGAAATGGAGGAAGACAAGCTGCGTGTTTTCACAAGCACAATGTGTGACTGATTTAAGCCACCTCCTGTCCGGACTTCACACATATTAAGCTCAAACCAGTCACGGATTCAGAAAGGGGCATATTTTCATTTCATTTCTATTCTCATTAAACGCTGCATTTATATGAATGAGAATGAGAGAGGAAGTGAAAAGGGAAAGAGAATGAGCTGGTGAAACAGAGGACAAGAGTGATGAACCCAATGCATAAATGGGTTACAGATTGTTGGGAATATGTCAAGCTTGTCATCATCATTATAAAGACATCGCTCAGACGGTTCTGCTCGCATCATTAACCTTATGAATCCAGCCCTGGCTGAAGCTCGCAACATATTTGATACATTTTATTAGCAATACCCAGAATTCCTCCCAAGCCCCCTAGAAACCCTTGTTTAAAGTCTGCTACATTAGCTGGGCGCTACATTACCAACTCAGCACTGCTGGTGGCCATGTTTAATCGAATCCTGTTACTCCAAGAAAAATATGCCTGGGCTCATGATGACAATTGGAGTGGAGCAATGTCCATTAGCACAGCATTTGGTAACGATAGAGAATGGTGATAATACAGGGGACTGCAAGGGAGGCTTTTCTGCCTGGTTTAGTCGGAAATGAAGCCTAACGGAGAGAAATGAAAACAAACAGAAGGAGAGGAGAGGAGGGAGGATATGACAGGGTGATTATTCCCCCACTCCATGCCCCTAAGTGGCTTTATTAGACCTCTGACCCTAAAAAGCGCCTCCGACGACAGATCAGACAGAGAAGGAGTGGATGGACATGCATACGATTCACACATGCATGTACGGAGGGGTCCACAAGTCTCAGACCACCAGTGAATGTGTCTAAATTCAATTCTAATTAATTAATACTAATTTCAAATTTTTAAATATTATATTATTATGCAATATATTTGTAAATTACAAACATTAAACAGAATAACTGTAATAGTTTGGGATCAGTAAGCTTTTTTATGTTTAAAAAAAAAAGTCTCTTATGCTCATCAAAGTTCCATTTATTTGATCAAAAATACAGAAAAAAGTAATATTATGGAATACTATTGCAAATAATATTGCAATAAAAGTTTTTTTATTTTAATATACTTTAAAATATAACTTATTCCTGTGATGCCAATCTGAATTTATTCAGCCATTACTCCAGTCTTCAGTGTCACATGATCCTTCAGTAATCATTCTAATATATATATATATATATATATATATATATATATATATATATATATATATATATATATAATATGAATAAAAGTATTAATTTCTTTCAAAGAGAGAGAGAAAGTTTGAGCTCAAACTTTGAATGAGGTGTTTATTGTTACAAAAGTTTTCAATTTTAAATAAATGCTGTTTTTTTAACATTTTTTTTTATTTATCAAAGAATCCTGAAAAAAGTATCACAGGTTTCAAAAAAATATTAAACAGCACAACTGCTTCCAACACTGAATAAATCAGCATATTAGAATGATTTCTGAAGGATCATGTGACACAAAAAAACTGGAGTAATGATGCTGATAACTCAGCTTTGCATCACAGGAATAAATTATATTTTAAAGTATATTAAAATAGAAAAACACTATTTTATATTGCATTAACATTTCACAATATTACAGTTTTTTCTGTATTTTAATCAAATAAACAGCCTAAACTATAATAAAACTATAGTGTGTGTGTGTGTGTGTGTGTGTGTGTGTGTGTGTGTGTGTGTGTGTGTGTGTTAGGGGTGTGCAAAGCAGCCGGTATTTGTATCTGTATTTGTATTTGTTGAGGGGGGAAAAGTATTTGTATTTGTATTTGTATTTGTATTCGAGTAAAATTTAAAATAAGTGTAAAAATCTTTTTTTTTTTGTGCGCTT
>NC_133362.1:29939703-30048422 GCF_049309525.1 Garra rufa | reverse complement strand
TCTCTTATGCTCATCAAAGTTCCATTTATTTGATCAAAAATACAGAAAAAAGTAATATTATGGAATACTATTGCAAATAATATTGCAATAAAAGTTTTTTTATTTTAATATACTTTAAAATATAACTTATTCCTGTGATGCCAATCTGAATTTATTCAGCCATTACTCCAGTCTTCAGTGTCACATGATCCTTCAGTAATCATTCTAATATATATATATATATATATATATATATATATATATATATATATATATATATATATATATATATATATATAATATGAATAAAAGTATTAATTTCTTTCAAAGAGAGAGAGAAAGTTTGAGCTCAAACTTTGAATGAGGTGTTTATTGTTACAAAAGTTTTCAATTTTAAATAAATGCTGTTTTTTTAACATTTTTTTTTATTTATCAAAGAATCCTGAAAAAAGTATCACAGGTTTCAAAAAAATATTAAACAGCACAACTGCTTCCAACACTGAATAAATCAGCATATTAGAATGATTTCTGAAGGATCATGTGACACAAAAAAACTGGAGTAATGATGCTGATAACTCAGCTTTGCATCACAGGAATAAATTATATTTTAAAGTATATTAAAATAGAAAAACACTATTTTATATTGCATTAACATTTCACAATATTACAGTTTTTTCTGTATTTTAATCAAATAAACAGCCTAAACTATAATAAAACTATAGTGTGTGTGTGTGTGTGTGTGTGTGTGTGTGTGTGTGTGTGTGTGTGTGTGTGTTAGGGGTGTGCAAAGCAGCCGGTATTTGTATCTGTATTTGTATTTGTTGAGGGGGGAAAAGTATTTGTATTTGTATTTGTATTTGTATTCGAGTAAAATTTAAAATAAGTGTAAAAATCTTTTTTTTTTTGTGCGCTTAACTTTTAATTTACGTTATAGTGTAAGTATTTTGTAATTATATCCATTATAATAATTATTGATATGCAATATTGGTTAATGTTTTTGAATATGTAACAAGGAACGTCATTGAAAAAAAAATAACATGACAACCATTACCTCATCCATGGTTAAACCAACTAATAAAATACCATTATGAACATTATGAACCCCACCACCACCAGTCCTTGTTGGAGGATGCTGAACAGACAGAATTAAAATAAAAATAAAAATGTTCTTCTTCTGAAAGAACCTCTTTCTTGTGGCGTCTGCCGTTGCTAAGCAACCATGACCTGATCACTCAATGACGACTCGGAAGTTTCAGCAAAGCATAAATGGATTTCCAGTATTAAAAATCGCTTGCATTAGCTTTGCTATTAAATGTCTTTAAAAATGGTTATTCATGTACAGATATGATCAGCTGTTCCTCCAACTTGGCTGTTTTTTCAACGGTATAAGGGAAAGGGTGAAGCTGATTTGTTGGTTCTTGTCATATGACCTGCGTGCGCATGTGGCATTCTGAAAAGTTGAGATGTATTTATCCAAAGATTATAGAATATTTGTCTCGATGCGGCGCAGACGCGCCTGGAAAAAACGAGCGCGTAGCATCGTGTGAGCGTTGCTTTCATTATGAGCGCGCATACCGCGCGTCTACATTTGAAATAATGACGAACTTTAGCGCGCATTTGAACGGCCCCTAATAGAATAATCTCCCGATCAAACTCTGCTACCCAAAGTTATAAACCCAGTTAAGGTACAGAAATATATTCATCAAAAATAGTGAGGTAGTGAAGTCTTTTTTCACCCAGCCGAGTCTTCTCTGTTGCTGTGTGGAGCAGCCTGTGTCAGTCACCTCTTTTAACAGTTACACTGACTGCGGTCTCCTGAGGAAACGCAGCTTTTTTGATAGAAAGTTTTTCTTGTTCCCGAATACAAATATTTATTAAGGTATTTGTTCGAAATAAGTATTCGTTAAAAACACGCTATTTGTGCCTTTCCGAATACCGTATTCGGGTTCGGCTCCACCCCTAGTGTGTGTACATACATATACACACATAATTATATTAACATATTATATTAAAAATTTAAATTCTACACCCAGCATAAAAAGGTGGCTCAGGGAGATGGTACTGAATATGTCAATGGAGAAAATAACATATGTTATTAAAGGAAAGGGTAAGACTTTTGAAGATGTTTGGAATCCCTTTAGATCCTTCATAGAGAAGGAGGATAGTGACATGTTTAAGGAGACAATTGAAGATATGTGAGATTATAGGATGTATTTGTATTAGGAGGCCTTAATATTTTGTATATTTTGTATGTTATTTTTATTTATTTATTTATTTTTTATTATTATTATTATTTTTGTGTGTGTGTGTGTGTGTGTGTGTGTGTGTGTGTGTTTTAATTTATTAGTCTTGAGGATGTGAGTCCTGTACAAATTGAGTTATGCTATGTTGTAATGATGCGAAGACATCAATGTGTGTCTATACTGCATTTTGTATTTTTGTTCCTGCGTGTGTGTAATATATGTTGTTAAAAAGTTAATAAATATATTGGAAAAAAAATTAAATTCTAACAATACAATAAATAATATTTGTTATTCATATAATAGAATTCAAATAGAATATTGAATTATACATATGAAACTCAAATTCTATTTTTACAATTTTACACACATCCATTTGCTTTTACATGTAATAGTGGCCTAGAAATCTTCAATCTTCAATATGTTTTCTTCATTTTAAGTCAAAACTTTCCTTGTTTAACATTTTTTAAAATCATAACCCTTTGTTTATGCACAGGTTCAAATTCAAATATTTTCAATATGGTCTCAGATTTGTGTACACAACTGCACACAAACAAAGTCACAAAATGAAGTGTAATTGCCTGAGTACACACACTGTGCTACAACTGATGCCAAAGTACGACATCAGCTATGGAGGAAATGAAGAAAGTGAGTAATAGGCAGTGAATGAATGTCTTGTTCATAAATTATAGTTGCCATTCACCAATAAATCCTCCAAATTCCACAGCGTTCGGATGCCATGCCCACGGTTCATATTCAATTTTCAAAAACCTCTTTCACATGCACACACTGATTTTGATTTAACTCGCAGCTGTCATGCACGCAAGCACATCCAAACCACAGGGCATCCGTGCGCACATCTTCTGGAAGCAACAGGCACAAGTGTCAGATTGGAGTAGTCTAAACAGACTTGAGCAGCACAGCTGCGGGGAGAGCGTCATTCACTGCCAGAGAGTGCTGAGCACACGCTGAATGTGCTTTTCATATGAGCGCCAACAGCTCGCACAACTCTCACACTGAGCAACACAGGACCAGATGCTCCCACTTGAGGTAAACACTTGTTACCACTTGGGTCAATCCTTAAGCAGATCCAATGATCATCTGCAGTAGTGCAGTAATGTGATAGCTCAGTGCCACGCTCTGTTCTCACCTCAAGGCGATGCTGTAGGATTCAGGGTGGATGCAGGTTTGGTCCAGTGGGTTGAAGCCCTTGACTTTTTTCTTTTTCTCAGCTGTCTTTTTCAGAGGAACCTCGAGGCCTTCGTTACCTCCAGAGCTGACACTGCTTGAAGCACAATAACAGAAACATTGAGAGTAAAATGTATGAATTATAAATTTGCTTTTACATATGATTAGTGATCTAGAAACTATAAACATTTTGTCATTTTCTAGAAGTGGAGTAAGCTGTTCCCAGCGTTGGGAAGTAACTACTATAGTTATAGAATTATGCTATTTAATTGTTACAGTTAGTGAGAAATAATGAATAATTAAATTACAGTTTCTTATGAAAATCTTAATGATTGCAAAGGGGGTTACATCTGAATATTTTCACACAAACAGATTTGATTGATTTCTTTCTCAAATTGCATTGACTGCTCTAAAATATGAGACACCAGTGTTTCAGAAATTTAGGACACATGCTTATTCGATAACCATTTTATTTTTTATTTGGGTTTACTTTATACTTTATTTTTTAAGATTACCTATTTTTTTCCAAAGCATTGTTAGATACCAGTGTTTCCTATCATAGCTATGCAAAGATTTGATTTCAAAACAGTAACATAGCTATTAAACTATATCTTGATATGATTTAGAATCAGTATTTAACCTCAGAATGATCTCAAAGTAAAAGAGGCGCTGCTAAAGTCTGATTTTGTGGTGGCTGTGCTTTAAAATTATTTTTTTTATAACATTAATTTAATGAAGTCTGACCTCAGTGCAGCTACTGCCTGCTTTAAATGTTTGAAAATGATTAACAGTTTAGAAAAAATCTAGAAATTTAAATTTAGAAATGTAATCAAGTGTAATCAGTTAAATTACTTTTAATAAAGTAAGAAAAAAGTTACACTACTTATTACATTTTAAATAGGGTAATTTTCAAAGTAAACTTCCCACTTTTTAGTTGTCTTCTACAAGAAATGAGACATATCCAATTATATATCATGATGCATTATAATTCATATGGATAAATTCTGAAGATTATGAGACCATCAGCAGAAGTGTCTATATAACATATAACCACATAATTATAAAATTGTGAAAACAATAAATAATAAAACTTGAAGTTTGCTGCAGCTGCATTTACTAAACATCGAGCAAAACTTGCATGGAATTTGTAAAACATTTGACAAATTTCATACATTAAAAAAATAATAATAAAATAAAACCATCAATAATTAAATGCACGAACAACACAAACAATCAGAGAGACATTTTATTCTCAATATTACTGAAAAACAGATCAAATTACAGCTAAATAGATGTTTGGACTAAAACAACTTCTCAAGTCTTTATCTACATGCTACCATGCAAAAATTGTATTAAGTAAAAAAAAAGATATTTAAAATATATATGAATGAAAAAATAAGTAGAAGAGTAAAATAATTCACTAAACAATTCCTTTCTAAAATCTTGTTTGAACAATAATTACATTACTATCAGTCAGGGAAAGGTTTAATATTTAAAAAATGTGAATGCAGTCAAAAGTTTTTCAACATTATTTAATGAGCAGCAGCGCTATTATCTGTAATAATAATTAATATTAATTTAATATTAATTAAATTCATTTGCGACCCTGGACCACAAAGTCAGTCATATGTGTCTTTTTTTTTTTTTTTTTTTGCAACTAGGTGCCGAGATACGACTATTTGAAAATCTAGAATCTGAGGGTGAAAATAAATCTAAATAATGAGAAAATGGCCTCTAAAGTTGTCCAAATTAATATCATAGGAAATTTACAAAATATCTTTATGGAACATGATCTTTACTTAATATCCTAATGATTTTTAGCATAAAAGAAAAATTGACCATTTGACCCATACAATGTATAGTTGGCAATTGCTACAAATACACTGTGCTATTTATGACTGGTTTTGTGGTCCAGGGTCACATTTATTAATTAATATGAATTAACCATTGTAATTGTATTTTCTCCATTTGAAGGCAAAACTCATCATCACTATTGGTTAAGCCACATCTTAACCAGAAAATGAAAAAAAAAAAAAATGTATTTAGACATAATTTACATCATAAATAAATTACACAATGGCCTTTTTTTAATATATGACAATGTGACAAAAAAAAAAAAAACGCTTCATTTTTTAAATTAGGGGGCGACACTCACTGATCTTATCCCACTCACGCCTGGATGATATAAAGGCAGCTTGGTGCAAAAACTTGTAACTGTAGAAGTGTACCTGCGTACTGTCTCGGGGTTGATCCTGATGAAACCGGCACACTGCTGAAAGCTCTTAGGACCGAGGCCTTTGACCAGTTTCAGCTGCTCTCTGTTGAGAAAAGGCCCGTTCTTTTCTTTCCACTCCATAATATTGCGTGCTCGCCCTGCGTTTAGACCTGCTATGTGCCTGATAAAACAAAAAACATCATTTAGAAAAAAGGAAAATCTTACTTGAACATCCAAAACAAATATGTTTTTATGTTTGCAATATGTTTGGGCTAGGCTAGAAAGTGTTGCCATTTTTCTCTGACGCTTAAACACACCTTTTATGCTTTACGCAATGAAACTTCTTAGGTTGCAATGAGATTTAAGCAATTTAAGTGATTCAAATATAACAGTTATTCAGTCCAAAAAACCTAAACTTAACCTCTCACGTCTTCCTGCTTGACCGGCAGTTTCAATTCCTGTTTGTTTTTGGAATTATTCATTGCTTTATATGTCAATACTCAACATTAACCGCACATCCTGGATGAGGAACTTTAGAAGTCCACCCAAGGCCTTGGAAATTCCTTTTCATACTTATGTAATCCGTACACATTCACAAACAAGAAGTCAGATATTAGTAAAATATTGAGAACATTTTCCAGCACAACTACCAAATGGCTGCCTAAGATCTCATAATCTTTTCGACCTTTTCATACAAAACAGAAAGGCATTGAGTTGCTTTTTTTGTGAGACAGTATGGCCAATTCGAAGTGGCAGCTCCCCTAAAAGCAGCTATGTAAACATTGTATGTCATCACTTATAAATAAGGGGCGAATAATGCTGGAGCCACGAACACGTCGTCTGGAGCTCTGGTACTGTGAGCTCATTTAAAGTCAGGTAAACAGATGACCTGATCCCAGCCTACCTCACGAGCATTTAACCCTGCCTCTTAATGGGATCACACAGCTTTCCAGCTCTGAATGGTGATGTATGGGTGTCTAAGTACACTGTAAGTCAAAGGCATAATCCTATAGAGTTAAATATAGAAACCTGATCTTTATGAAATGAATGGATTTCAGTCTAATGCTCACATGGATCTGAATGAATGCATTGATGAAATATGAAAGTGTACCTGCTTCCATCAAAATATTTTTTAAACTTGCTTATACTAACTTTTTTTTAAAAGAATAAGCTGTGTAAATGAAACTAACATTTCGAAGGCACATCTAGGGGTATGTAGACACGATCCTGATGGTATTCCGGAAATAAATTATTCCAAGTCACTGTTTCCCGTAATGCAAACAATTTGCAATTACTCACAAAATCCTACAAGGTATTAGGCAGAGCAAGTGGATGTAATGAATGTGTACATTTCGGTGTTTCTGTAAGTTTATGTGACTAATATTCAAGGCTATATATCTAAATTTGTGTATACGTTAGCGAGCAGCAATGTTTGTGTATGTAGATCACAATGTTTGTGTGTAGTGGGGATGTGAAGAGATGTTACGGTGCGTGTCTCAGAGAGTGTGTGTGTGTGTGTGTGTGTGTGTGTGTGTGTGTGTGCGACGTGTAGGGTGTCAGACTAAACAGAGTGCTAAGCAATAACGGGGAGGCGAGTGAGAAGTTGCCATGTTGTGACTCCTGCTGGAAAGTATTTGGCCTCTACCTCATCAGCGTCTCTGAACAGATGTTGATGTCCACTCCCACGAAGCTCACGCACTCCTGCACCACCCCATCCAGCGCTGCCCTCAGCAAACTCTGTGACACGTCGTGCTGGAAAGAGTGACCACAGTCTTAGAACGTGTGTGTGTGTGTGTGTTAGAAAGGAGAAGGAAGGTCTCTGTTCTTGACCTGGGCTCTGAAATTGAAATCAAACACCTTGAAGATGTTTTTTTCTAGTCTGTTGACTTGATTTAATCACAGTTTTGACATATATTAAAAGTTCACAGAATTGCTATGGTTACTTTGAAAATAATTAAAAAGTTCTACTCCGTGTCTTTGGAAATGTCAAGAAAGTCTCCATCTATTAGATATCTCGGGAACAAATCGTGCTGTCTCAGTCACTTTCCAAAAACAAGCCGCTTCGCGAGGCCAATGTTGTGTCATTGGCAATCAAACGGTAACCCTAAATACTTTGCGGTGTTCGTGCTGGTCTGAGGGGGAAAAAAGAGACGGCAGAATAAAAAGGCAGCCAGTGGATCGCTTTGCCTCGAGAGACACGGAGAGAAGGTCTGAGGCTGTTTTCATTGGAAAGCATCTGTGACACTTCAAAGTCCTCTCACAGGGGTTTTCCATTAAGTGCAGGGAATTGATAAAGTTAATCCAGCCGAACTTTTCACACTTTGGAGGCGGTTTTCTAAAATGGAGATGGAATTCAAAGCAAAGAAAACCGCAAGGCCAAATCCAAAACTGACCAAAATTAGGAGCAAGCAGGGAATTCTGACAAGCCTTTGTCTGTCTTGCATTGGGACCAGCATCCATATGGAAGAAGTTATACCAGTGCTCCAGACCTGCTAAGAAGAATGTGCAATTCTTCATTTGGGAGAACTCATTACGGTGAACACCACCTCCACTTTTACAAGGTTTCCATTTTCATGTACTTGTTACAGTCCACCATGGTGGCTTGGGAGAAAAACTGATAACTGTACTCAAAACCTGATTAATGCATCGTGATATATGTGACCACAAATCCAGTCATAAAAAGCACTGGAATATTTGTAGCAATAGCCAACAATAATACTTTTATGCTTCTATTAGGTAAAAATCATGTTCTATGAAGATATTTTGAAAATTTCTTACCGTAAATATAATTTTGATTAGTAATATGCATTGCTAAGAACTTCGTTTGGACAACTTTAAAGGGGGTTTTCTCATTATTTAAATTTTTTTGCACCCTCAGATTCCAGATTTTCAAATAGTTGTATCTTAACAAACCATACATCAACAGAAAGCTTACTTATTCAGATTTCAGATGTTGTATAAATCTTAATTAAAAATATTTACTCTTATGACTGGTTTTGTGGTTCAGGGTCACAGGGTCATATATCAGAGTGAAATGGATTATTGAAAAAGAAAATACAATGTAGGGTTGTTGATTGGATGTTTTAGGCAGACTGAATGATAATGTTTTTTTTTTATGAAACATTAATGGACAGATTATTCACAATAACATCAATAACATGCCTTTAAAAAAATGAACATCCATTTCATGCTGAATTTAAGAAGGTTTACCTGTCTAGTAAATCCATATAAAGCAGGATCAAATATGTATAAAAAAAAGGACCCACTTTACATTGTCTCTAGCAACTATGTACTTAAATTTTAATTTTCACCAAAACTGGTCCCTAACTTTAACTGTATCCCATATCAATAGAAGCATTTTTCAATTCAACAATAAAGGAAAATCTTTTTCAAAAATGAAAACTCTGTCATTAATTACTCACCAAACCTGTAAGACCTTCGTTCATCAAATTAAGATATTATTGATAAATAGAGCTTTCTGACCTTGCGTAGACAGCAACGCAACTGACACGTTTAAGGCCCAGAAAGGTAGCAAGGACATTGTTAAAATTATCCATGTGACATCAGTGGTTCAACCGTAATGTTATGAAGCTATGAGAATACTTTGTGTGCAAAGACAGTATTAATTTTGACAGCAAATTTTGATTTAGTCTTAGTCATAGTCTTTTGACTAAAATGCCATTTAGTTTTAGTCATATTTTAGTCATCTGAATTGTTTTAGTTTTAGTATAGGTTTAGTTGACTAAATATCATAAGATTTAGCAACTAAATTAGGCTGCTGTCCTTTTAAAACCGAATGCACGGATGCGATGTACTGATACATGTCCGATATTCTCCCAACTGTTTACGTTCACCTGAGACGTAACTGAGTGTGTTTATGTGAATACTCATAAAAACAGACAATTCAACATCATTCTGTGTGTATTTATCCGTTCATGTGATACAAAAGTTCTTGTGCGATCAGAAAACCAAATCGTACTGAGCTCTCTTTTGTGTCATCGCTCTTTTCTTACTCCCAAAAATTGACATTTTTGAACATTTTATGAGACGTGCAGCAAATATATGTTAGCTTATGTCCAGCCGGATAGATCAATAGGCTATGATACAGTTCAAATGTACGCATCTAACCTCCTAACCACGCAGCATGTTCATTCTGAATGAATCTCTTCTCAAATTCTTCCTCCCTAACATTTAAATCTCATCTTTATTCATTGATGAAAATGTCAATAGATTTTTGTCATAGTTTTATTTCATTATCGTCTCGTTTTCGTCTGTGAAAAAAATGCTGTTGATGAAAAATTTTCCTCAACAAAATTAACACTGCGCAAAGAAAATAAATATAATAACTTTATTTAACAATTTCTTCTCTTCCGTCTCAGTGTCGACACGTGTTTACGAGAGTGCCACTGTGTATGCATGTGGTGCTGCTGATGCAGGAGCCAGCGTTCTTATGTACTGTAGAACATCCATCTGTCTTAGTTCACCGTCTGTATATTCTGGTTCAAATAAGTAAGGCTGGGAAAAAATTGCAAGTCATCCTATCTGTCGAAATCTTCAGACATGTTTACAAAGACTTGTGAACGTGCGTGGAAGACTGACAGAAGAAAAGAAATTGTTGAATAAAGTCGTCTCGTAGCTTCATTGAATTACAGTGGAACCACTGATATCACATGGCCTCTTTTAATGATGACCTTACTACCTCTCTGGGCCTTAAACGTGGTAGTTGTGTTGCTGTCTATGCAGGGTCAGAAAGATCACAGATTTGTTCCAAAATATCTTAATTTGGGTTCTGAAGTTGAACAAAGGTCTTAGGAGTTTGAAACAACATGAGGGTGAGTAATTAATGGCAGACTTTTCATTTTTGTGTAAACTATCCCTTTTAACAAAATAGGTACATTGTACCTAACAATTACTACAATTACAATTAAACTATTTCTAGCCATAGAGATAATGGGAGTTACACAAATGTAGTTAAACTACTCAAAAAAAGTTAATTGACTTCAATTCCATCTACAACTTAAACAGATTCAAAGCTCTTTTGATAAATTGTTGAGCATGTGACTTTTCAAACACCAGCCAGTTTATGGTTGTAAAAGGAGGATGAGAAACTTTAAGAGGTCAAAAGACTGTGTTCTCTAATTTTCTTTTTAATTAGGGGAAAACCCAACATTCAAAAGAGCAGCAAAGACAGTTTATGGTGGTTTGGGAGTGTGCGGCATGTATTGCCTGTTTTGTGTACTTTTCTGTGTGCAAATTTACAGTGCGAGTAAGATCTAATGCTCTCAAGTTGTCTCTGCGTGCACTAGTGTGTCATTGTGTTTGTGTGAATACAAATTCAGTATATTAAACAGACCGAGAAGCCCACAGGCCTGTTATAACTAACTCAATATACACATTCAACCTCCCTCGTGCACACAAGAATACACACAGTCCACACACTAACACAAGAACAGGCAGAAATAATAAACAAAGACATAGACGATATATTTCCCTCATATTTGGACATAGTGGTTTACTTTCAGAGTGTGTTAGTGTTTGAAATTACACAACCAATGGGGAAAAAAGTAAAAAGTGGGTCTGAGATGGTGTGGATCAGGATATTATTTTCTAATATCTTTGCTTCATCAAGAGGTCAATTTAGGTGGTAATGAAGAAAAAAACATGAAACAGTGTGGAGATGTTTTTTTAGTTTTTCTATAACTAAACATGTTTGGAGGATACATGTATGGTGGATTTTCATTCATTATAGACTGGTAATATCCTTCCATACCAATCATGTTTCACATTAAAGACAGAACGATGCAATGTGCTAGCTAAAGAACTGTTTTCCAATGTAATAAAATGCAGTACATTTGGACTGAAAATGTGGCCAACAAAACATGGGGAATGTCAAAGTGGTCTGAGAAGCAGATGTTCCTTAAAAAAAAAATTCACCCTCAAAACAAATGTTGTTGCCTAGAGAAATCTGATCTTGTAAACTCATTAGCAGATCTTCCTGTTTGTCCACAAAACATATGTCCTTCAAGAGCAGGCACCAAAGCACTCCGAGAAAAGGTGTGATAAGAGATGTTATGGGATAAGCAGACTTTCCTCTCCTTTGATGGCTAAAAGAATTTTGTGCATGGGTTGATCTTAGGAATTATTATACAAGTAACAAATATTTTTAAAAAGTAGAAAAAAAATTAAGTAACAAAAGTTAATAGATATAAACCATATCAATTACAATAAGACACTTAAAGGTGAAGTTCACTTCCAGAACAAAAATGTACAGATAATGTACTCACCCCCTTGTCATCAAAGATGTTTATGTCTTTCTTTCTTCAGTCGTAAAGAAACTATGTTTTTTGAGGAAAACATTTCAAGATCCTATAGTGGACTTATATGGTGCCCTGAGTTTCAACTTCCAAAATGCAGTTTAAATGCATCTTCATACGATCCTAAATGCGGTTGTAAACGATCCCACCCGAGGAAGAACGGTCGTTATTTTAAACAATCGTTTTTTGTTTTTTTTAAATTACAATTTATACACTTTTAAACCCCAAACTCTCGTCCTGTCTTGCTCTGCCTGAACTTTTTTTTTGTTTCAAGGCAGTTAGGGCATGTCGAAAAACTCCCATTTTATTTTGTCAGTGTTTGCAAAGTGAATAATAAAAACCTTAATAAAAATAGGTAAAACAGCGATGTAGGACGATTTCGAAGTTGAGGAAGAAAATTAAATTTTTCGACATACTCTAACTGTCTTGAACAGGAAAAAGCAGAGTTCAGGCAGAGCAAGACAAGACAAGCATTTGAGGTTAAGAAGGTATATAAATTGTAATTTTTAAAAAAAGAAAATGATCGTTTTGCTAGATAAGACCCTTCTTCCTCAGCTGGGATTGTTTACAACTGCATTTGGGATCGTTTGAAGCTGCATTTAAACTGCTTTTTGGAAGTTCAAACTCGAGGCACCATAGAAGTCCACTATATGGAGAACATTCCTAAAATGTTTTCCTCAAGAAACAATTTCTTTACGACTGAAGAAAGAAAGACATGAACATCTTGGATGACAAGGGGGTGAGTACATTATCTGTAAAATTTTTGTTCTTGAAGTGAACTTCTCCTTTAAAGGGATAGTTCACCCAAAAATTTAAATTCTGTCATTAATTAGTCACCCTCATGTCATTCCAAACCCGTAAGACCTTAGTTCATGTTTAGAACACACATTAAGATATTTTTGATATCTAGATATTTTACAAGAATACTTTTTGTGTACAAAGAAAGTAAAAATAACAACTTCATTCAACGAATTCTTCAAATTTAGGTCTTAAGGGTTTAAAACAACATGAAGGGGGAGTAATTAATGATACAATTTTCATTTTTGGGTAAAGTATTCCTTTAAGTAATAAAATTTAATTAAATTAAATTCCTGGACTCCTGCAAGCATGTAAACTCACATGCAAGTATGACTTTAAATAACCATGTTTTCTTGCAGTGCAATGGAGTTGTGGTTTTAATGCTCAGTTCTTCGTTGACAAACAGAGTGATGGATTAGTATCCTATTAGATACGACTGAATGAAGGCAAATAGAAATGAATTAGACCAGCACAATGGTAACATCTCAGTAGGTTAAGGATGACTGAGATATTGAGTCACTGCTAGGCAGTAGAGTGGCTGAGCTGTGCGGGTTATAGCAAAGAGCAGAACGTCTGTTTTGACCTGACAGGATCCGGATGATTGCCACTGGAACAAGGACATCTATGTGATAACAAATACTGTCTAGCTGTACACAATGGAGTATTCTTATCCAAGCGAAGACAGAAAATCGTTCATCACGGTCTGCAAGAGAATCACACTTTGCAAATATCTTTATTGTTATAACACCCAACCAGGCTGTGCAACATTCAGTTAACATAATCGGTCATAAGGGTCAATTTTTTTTAAAATTGAGATTTGAAATTTATACATTATCTGGATAAATATGCTTTCCATTGATGTATGGTTTGTTAGGATCAGATAATATTTGGCCGAGATACAACTATTTGAAAATCTGGAATCTGAGGGAGCAAATACATTTAAATATTGAGATAATCGCCTTTAAAGTTGTCCAAATTAAGTTCTTAGCAACTTAATCATAAATTAAGTTTTAATATATTTAGGGTAGGAAATTTACAAAATGTCTTCATGGAACATGATCTTTACTTAATATTCTAATGATTTTTGGCATAAAAGAAAAATCGATAATTTTGACCCATACAATGTATTTTGGCTATTGCTACAGATATCAGTCCGTGCTACTTGAGACTGGTTTTGTGGTTCAGGGTCACAATTAGTAATGGTACTAAAAAAAAAAACAGTAGCAGCATTGAGATCTCAGCACTAGACATCCCCTGGGAGCAAGAGTGAGTGTGAAAAATGAAAGATCTGTCTTGAGGCTTTCAGAAATCCTGCACTTCTTTGTAATACCGCCTCTAGTGATTATTGTGGTACACTGCAACCAGCCAACAGTCAAAAAAAGAATGAATATTATTTTAGTATCACCTCCTAAATCTAGCTAGTGATACACAAATGCTGGAAAAACAAGTGTAACCTTAGACAGCCAAAAATATTTATTGCACAAAAACAGCATTCATGTGGGAGAACACCACTGGCTGTACTATTCTGTCAAAATCGCTCACACGCTTCCTTTGTAACCTTAGAGAGGTGAGAAATATGTATACTACTGGAAAGCATGTGTTGAAATGAAACGTGAAATCTAAACAATAAACATTTGAGCCTGAAGGCAGAAGCTGAGATATTCAACGGCAGCCCAATCATTTCTAATGATTCCTCATTTGCTCTGAAAAAATACTCAGACGTGCAACGTTTCTGGCATTTTCTCATTTGACGCTTATGGTGATTTCAAAACAATCTCTCATCAGACTTTTCATCACGTCTCCGTTGTACACAAACAGATTATAATGCTACAACCTCTGACAGCTTGCTGATAATCAATAAATCAGTGCACGCTCGAGGTACTTCTGACAACAAACAACTCTTTATTTTTAACGTACAAAACCCTACTGCGGCATAATAGCCGGATGCAACCTGAGAAGTGTGTGGACAGGTTCCCATGTAGCTGCTCCCAAACCCTAAGGTTAGCTTTTGAGTACTTGGCAGCCGGTCGACTGTATAAATCGCCTTGAGCGCGGATGGAGCGAAAATTCTCACAGTCCTTGAGCTGGCTGATAGAGGAAGACACCCAAAAAGTGTCGCCTGCAGGCAGTTTGGAGATCTGCTGATGGAATGCACACTCATTAGAAAGCCATCAATCATCTCGACCCCCCCAGATCTATTTTTAAAGGCTGTTCCAGGAAGATATGTGCTAGGGTACACTAATTTACGAGGCGGGACGCCACCACTGCGATATTAGTACTCACATACTGGGAGAAAAAGTAAAATGAATGGTACTTGATGAGAGAACGGTCAAATGATCCATATCAACTGTCAGGCCGTCTGGCAAAGCAGGGTCAGCAAAGAGTGAATTACAATGATAGTTCATCCAAAAATCTAAATTCTGTCATCATTTATCCACCCTCATGTCATTTTTAAATCAGTATGACTTTCTACTGTGGAACATAGTGCTGGACGATATACCGGTTCAAACGGTAAACTGGTTTAAATTACGCACATGGTGTTAATAAAAAAAAAACAAAAAAACGGCATACCGTTACAAGTGGAAAAGCAACGTAGACAGCGTTGTCATTTGAAAGAAGATGCCTGTTAACTGCATAAACCCAGTGTTCCCAGAATGGAAATGTCAAAGTATCATACCAGAAGCTCAAAATTATCATAGTTGGAAGAAAATTATCGTAAACAAGTCAAACGTACAGAATACAGCTATTTATTTAGACCAACAGCTGTTTGACATGACCTGCAAATTATACTTTATTGCTAAACTATCGATCTCAATTTGGAAACAACTGATCTAAGCGCTGCAGGAACGTTAACTTATGTTTGTAAGAGAGAGTCAATCTACTCAATGATTGGACGAAAAGACGTAACGTGAGATGAGATGGAAGACGTGTAACACCGCGTCCACGTTCTCCTCACAACTAATTCTTAAATTGAAAAAAATTACCCAGCTGTAAACAGCTGTTAACAGAAGCCAAAGAGTGCAAAGAGGAGAAAATACCACAGCAGATAGCTCAAAATTGTGCAAAACATTATACGAAAATACTGAATTGGGGGTGGGGGTTTATATGAATGCATCTCTGAGGGGAACTGACAACTTCACAAAAGTTTAGATGGTATTTTCTTTTTAATCTTACCTTGTATAATGCATATTAATCTATTATTAAAAAGCGCAGTGCGTTGTACTGCTGCTGTTCCATAAGCGCCACCTGCTGTCAGAGAGTGAATTTGCTCATTCAGCCCGTCTGCTGTTTCGTGCTGATGTTTTATGTATTATAATTTCACAAAGCTAAAGTCAGACCATTCTGTTTTTGCTTTAAAATTTTGAAACTATACAATTTGATTTATATTAAAAAACTGCTTATGCGTTGATAGCCTTGTGGGCAGCGCACTGACATACAGCGCCGCTGCACTCCGGGCGTCCCGTGTTCGAATCCCGACTCAAAGACCTTTCCCGATCCTGCCCCCTATCTCTCTCCCACTCCGCTTCCTGTCAATACTGATCTGTCCTATCACAATAAAGGCAAAAATGCCAAAAAATAAATTGCCCACAAGGCTATCAACGCATAAGCAGTTTTTTAATATAAATCAAATTGTATAGTTTCAAAATGTTAAATCTTTAAAAAAACTGCTTGCGCTACATGTTAGGGGTGGGCAATATGACTAAACTCTTATATCACAATGTGAGTAAATTTATAATTACGATAACAATATATATTAAGATATAGTTATTTTAAGGTTTTTATATCAAAGTTTTTAATACCATAGACTTTTCATAATTCTTGTTACCACTGTCAGTATCGCAGAAAAAAGACCAAAAAAAAAAAAAACAAGCTTACTGAAGATACTATAATTAACTAAGTGCAAACCAACAGGACAAAAAAACTACAATAAATAAATAAGAAATTCTACATACATTGTATAAATTAATCAAAAACACTGTTTTCTTGAATAAATTTAATTTCTTATTATTAAAGTTACAAAAGTGATTTAGTTATAAACAGTAAGAGATTTTCTCTTACTGTTGTTTGATTAATATGAATGACAGACTGGATGAATAATAGGCAGCTTCCCTTTAAAGACGAAGCATCCGGCTCCAATATACTGTCACACATGCATTTTCTTTCTTAGCTGTTTACTTTCACTTACGACCTAAATGGTTGTGTTTGGACATGCAAAGATGGACATCTGTATTTAACCGTTTAAGGCCTATAATGCAACAAAAATATACCAAATCAGTTTTTGTGGGCAGAGCTTATCTGATGCCAGAAAATGACAGTTTTTAAGTAGCGGTCTATGGAAGCTACAAAAGAATAAAAAAAAAAATTAATTTGAGTTAATATTTTTAAAACTCAGACTTTATTCTCGCAATTCTGATAAGAATTCTCTCTTTTATTCTCTCTTTTTCCCTCAGCTCAGAATCATCAGTTTATATCCCACACTTTCCGGGGTTTTTTTCCCTCAGAATTGACAAACTTGCTATTGTTGAATTAAATCGAGTTACAAAGTCTGATCTAGGAGATAAACTTGCATTGTGGAAAAATGTTTTTAGAATTGTGAGATAAAATAGGTAAATGTTATGCAAAATGTTTTAGGTTTAAATAGTATTTTATGCTGTTATATATGTCCCCTATGAACTGCAAATGTGAATATTATGTAGACAAATTGTTTAAGTCAAATTTATGCTTTAAAAGTAGAGTAATCACAGCAGGTTTTATTCATAGTCTGTCTGTTTAAACATCTGGGTTTAGCTTCAAATTGTGTTTTTTGATGACAGTATTCCATAAAAAAGATATGCATTCTGATTCTGACATCCAAAGACACAACAATACATTTTTTCTTTTATTCCATGGATTTTACCCATTTCCCTCCACTTGTTACCAGTGTTCAGCTGCAGATGACATAACTGTGACATCTACTCCAAAATGGTCTATCCTCACGCATTCTATGAGCAGAGGATTCAAATGCTCAAATAGCGCTGCTGTTTGCATTTCAATTCTTATAAAAGGCACAGGCAGGGGGGAAAAAAAAATGTGATAAACCATGAAACTGAGAAAAAAACATGATATAGATTTTTGGTCAAACAGCCCAGCACTAGTGGAACATAAAAGATATTTTTAGAAATGCGCTTTTTATTCATCGATACAATGGAAGTCAATGGTCACCAAAACAGTTTGCCTACCAACATTCTTCAAAATATCTTTTGTGTTCTGCAGAAGAAAGTCACTCAAGTTTGGAATGACATAAGGGTCAGCAAATAATAAAAGAATTTTAATTTTTGCATGAACTATCCCTTTAAGGCTTCAAAAACACACCAATCACTGCGAACAAAGCTCAACATGAAAGTAAACATGGGCTAAAACTGCTGTGGTCATATTTGAAATATCAACCTTGACACGTCCAAAGTTTCCAGTAGTAGCTGTTGAAAAAGGCTTCGGCTTTCACCCACATCATCTCTTCAATCTCCTGTCAATCCTACTGGATATATCTAAGACTGCATAACCATTTCGATTAGCGAGTGTAAAACTGAGCTGCATACGTTAGGAATCAAACCAACATCTCCAGCAGGGCCTGAAAAAGACCATGCTCGCCTAAAGCCCACATTAAGCTTTCCATCTGTCTTCAAACGCACACGAGCTGCACTCTCTGCTCCTCGTTCACAGTAGGAAGAGCGGCTGACAGCTGAGCTCTGACATGGCTTAGTGGTGTGGTAACCCTGAAGACAAAACAACCAAAACTCAATTAAAGCATTGGGGAATAGGTGAAGAAATGTGGTGGGAGTTCACATAGTTTTTAAACCTGCCCTCTGTTTGAACAGACACATATCCCGGACTCCGACATGCCAGGTATAGAGTAAGGGACGGGTCGGTGGTAACACAAATATGCAATTACATTGCCTCACCAAGCCCAGCAGAGCCACGGCTAGGTCTCCGACCCAAGTCATGCACACACGTACGCACAAAAACACACAGGCTCACACAAACCACTGGATTAAATTCAGGTGCGAGGTCCTGTTTGGCTTGGATAGGCCCCAGCGCCAGAACAAAGTGTGTCTGTCCACACTCAGCCCAGTTAACAGGTTTTTTTTACGAAAAGCTGCCACTCTGAGATGTCAATCAGTTCTTCTCTCCTTTCCCCGCCCTCATGACCCAACGTAGATCTAACCAGCTGCAGGCTCTGAAAACACACTTCCCAGAGAGAGCTGAACACACAAAGATGTTTGACTGGGGAGATCCCTTTACATACCTCCCAAACCTCTGCCTTCTGCGTAACCAGAGACCTACGTTTTCAGCAAAACACAAAAGCTCCAAACAAGGCATCTGAAAACAGCTAAAGATGTTCTGACAGTGGTATGAGAAATGACAAGGCCTGACAGTTATATTAAATCATCCTTAAAACAGACTTCAATTTCTACATATGACATTAGATTTTTAATTGGGCAGTCTTGACTTACCTGCAAGGCCATGTAGATCCTATAACTTTATTTTTCTGATTGAGTTTGAGACCATTTGACAGCTTCATTATAGGCACTTATAGAAAACTATATATTCACCATCAAATTGTCCAGGAATTTCCCATGAGCTCTAGAGTCATCTGTGAATATGGACTAAGAATTTTCTCATTCATTTCAATTCACTAACAAGTAATTCAGATCAATCTGTCAACACATTTGTACATTAACGTTTAAAGGTTTGGGGTCAGTAAGATTTTTAAAATCTTTTATGCTAACAAAGCCTCCCTTTATTTGAAGAAAAACAGTGAAAACAGTAATATTGGGAAAAATTATTACAATTTAATAAAATAATTTTAATAAGTTTTTTTTAAACATTGTATTTATTTTTTAAATGTCAGCATTTGCACTTTTGATCATTGTAATGCATCCTTGCTCAATAAAAGTATTAGTTTATTTAAAAAATATAAAAATAAACAGCTGCAAGCGATTACCAGGGTTCAAGAGCTTTAAAGCATTTAAGCACATATGAAAAAATACATTATCTGGCAAGCCTGTAACCAACTAAATCATTGATTTAAAAAAAAAAAAAAAAAAAAAAAAAGCATCTTTGGCAAATCTAGGTAATTTCCCAAAGAAATATGATGTATTTTAACGTTTATGACTGTTGTAGTGCCAGCTGTGGTCCAATCTTCATAAAACCTGTCGCATGTGCTCACCAGATTTTGTAATGTTTTGAGTTTTACTTTAGGCTTTATAGGATTTTGGGTAAATTTGGACAGGTCCCTTTTCTAAACGACACCGTTATAGCTTCCCAAAGGGTCAATTTCAACATTTTTTGATAATTATGGACCTAGAGAGTCCAGAGAATTGTACTGCAGTCTTTTTTTTCCTAGACTGAGAGAAAAACCTAGGACTAGTTCACAAAAGTACGTTTTCATCTAACATTTAACAAATTATCTGATTGACAGCAGTGGTTCTAGAGACAAAGTTGTCCAGAATTAGGAGGAATATTGTGTGAATGTGCGAAAAACTGCGCAATGTACAATTGTTTACTCCCTTGAAATGCAAATGCGATATCACCCCCCATAGACCGATTTCTGTCAAATTTCTCACAGACCTTTGGGGCCGTGAGTCAAACAGGCCCACTGTGTTTCTGCGAACTCTGAAGTGTTCAGAGTTTGGCGAAGATATCTTATTTCTCTCAGGAGTTATAGGCATTTTACTAAAAGTGGCCCTGCCCATTTCAAACATTTTGGCATCCCTTTACGCCAGAGAGTTGAAAGTTCAACTTTTTTTGATAGTTATTGGTATTCACTCTTCAGAGAATCTTTCTACAGTGGTTTGGTTCCGATCAGGTGAAAAACCTAGGACTAGTTTGCAAAAATCCAAAACGAACAATCGAATTTAAGAGTTATAAATGATTTTATATTTTTGATCGCCTTAGCGCCCCCGTCAGGCTGATTGGGGCTAGCCTTGGTGAAGTTGCAGGTGGTGAGAGTACTACCATCCCTCCAAATTTCAAGTCTTTACAACTGACGGTTTGTTCAGCACGAACAATTTTACATGGAGATTGCTGATCCTTGGCCATTCTAACAATTACAATAGGGTTGCAGCACTATGCGCTTGAACCCCTAAAAATACTGACCCCAAACTTTCAAACAGTAGTGTATATTCATCATTTAGTTTCACAAAAACTTGTCCAGGATCTGTTCAGTCATTCGTGATTATTGAATAAGAATTTTCATTATGATGCAGACTGGTTTGGAGTAAATGATAACAAGTCTCTATACAAGCTCAAAATTTAGTCAATGAAATATTTAAGAACAGAGCATTAATAGAAAAAATAAATATATATTCACTAAAGAAATTTCCATGACTTTTCCAGGCATTAAAAACACTCCTTTACAATTGTCTGAGGTTCCTAGGTTGCCACAACCTTACAAACTCGGGATATATAAGAATTATCCAAAGCATGTTTTGGTCCACTAAAAACATTGTGCATTAATTCAAAAAAGCATTCTGGCAGCAAATCAGATGATGCAGTTTCCTGGCAGCGGGCTGACATTTTAACGACTAATTCTGACACTTTTCTCACCTACACTCTGCTCCATCTTTCCTTTACCTCAGGTGAAGCCTGTAAACACCTGTCAAACAGAACATGAGAGCTGCACCCACGCACACTGCACTACTGGACTCACCCACTAAAGTCGTGAGAAAGAACACTTTAAGTTAGTCTTCTTTCAAAGTTTTGCTCAAATGTAAACAGCCATAAGACAACAAAGATAAAGACAACCGCTATAGACTTTACCTAGAAAAAGACATTTATCAAAAGTCATATATGTAAATAATTTATCAAGCAAAAACACAGCTAGATCAGACACAATCAGAATGAGTGAAGGTGTTCAGCAGAGCGCATAACTTTTCCTTTTTCCCACGCGAAAATGGACTCAGCTATCAATCATCGTCAATCAGCTTCCTGTCAGTCAATACTTACACCACCATTCGCTCTCTTCCGTTTTACCCTGAGGGAACAGTCTCAGCAGGCCCATTAAAAAGAGAAACCTTCAGGAGTGACATCACCAGTGCTTCTTCATTACACAACCTTCTAACCTTCATCGGAAACTTTTTTTTACAAATAGATTCTGAACTGTGTGAAAACAAGAGTGTTTACTAAAGCTTCATCTTTGTGGCCAATGGAGTGGTCTTTGTGTGAACAAACATTCAAAATGTAATTTGTAATTCAAAATTAAAGTGCAACCTAATATATGCATATTTCCACAGGCGTTCAGAAAAACATCTTTTATAAACACCGATTAACATAATATAACAATAAAAAAAATGATTAAATAAATAATAAATAGTTTATTGCTGGTTTAAAAACAGACTTGAAAAACACACGGGAAAGTGCATCAAGTAGAGTGACAGTTTTCTTAATATCCGGGGATATGTACGGTGTTTTCTCTCACAGCTGGCTAAAATGGTAAAATGTGCCCTCTGGGACCTTTAAGCAGTTGGGAAACCTGAACACTCTCCACCTATGTCTCAGTGATTGACAGTTAACTACATAAACCTAAACTTTAGAGGTCCCACCCATTTTAACTAAATGGAATGTCAGGACAATACAAATAACAATAGAGGGCGAAGTGGAATCAAAAGTCTTGCGAAGGTGACATCTTTATGAGAACATTTCAACTTCAGCCCAACAGCAAGTTTCCAGGCACTTCATAATATTACTTTATATTATACAGTAAATACCTCATAGCATTACTTCATATTTTTATAACATTTTATATTTGGGGATGTACAATACATCTGTACCACATCAATCATATTTTGTCTATTATCTATTTATCTCTGTTACATTCATATATTGTGAAGCAATGGCTATTTAACTGTGCATGCTCATTCCAATATTGTCTATTCGTCAATGACATTTCACTTAAAGTTAATCTTTACAAACACAAATAATTAGTACTAATGATTAGTAAATCTCAAAAAAAAAAAAAAAGAATAAATTTTGTACTGTATCACTAGCATTTACTGATTTTAGTTTTTGGTGTTGAATTTTTTCACATATTTAGATATGCCCCAAAAAAAGAAATAAATAAAAACTCTGTACTTTTTGACTGAGATGCGATAATGGTGTATATCACAGTTTTTTTACGCTTTCTGTTTAAATAAAAAAACATATTTATTTAAAAAACAAAAAATATTTCACATCCTGCCCAATGCTGTCAAACAAAAAATTAACACATAAAAGGCTATGAAAACAAATAAAATGAATGTAACTATGTAGGTTGTTATGGATTATGTGCAAAAAACGGTTTTAAATCACACTATACATTATAGCATTTTAGCAAATTGTATAATGATAATGTACATCCAGCCGGTTGTTATTGTAGAATAAAGCCGAAGCAGAGAGCTGTTGTATAAGACTGAAGGGCATTATTTTGCAATAACAACGGGGTAGATGTACATTATCCCGCTTATTACACGGCTACTTTCCACAAAACTAAAAAATTAGACATGAAACACTGATTTAAATTGAAATATTTGAACGCAAAGCTTCCTTGAAGAAAGCAGTTGCTAGCAAGTGGCAAGTTTAAACTAGATGGCATTGATTTAAGATAAAAGTGTTTTAAAATCTTACCACTTTGTTAGTCCATTACAAACATCGCAAAACAGAGGCAGTTGCATTTGTATGAAACATGAGAAAGCGAGTTTTAATATTTAATTAAAGCTTCCACAAAGAAAAAAAACGTTCTTAGTGCCGAATGCAGTTACATGGATGAGTCTGTGTTATTAGTTGTTACCGGTTATTGGGGAATAACATACCTTGGAATGTAACTGACCAATCAGAATTGAGTATTCTTTGTAGCCGTGTAATAATAAAGCAATAACCCCAAGAAGCCGTGGTTTACAGTGAATTTATAACAGCTAAAGGGTGTTGTTAGGGACGACACGAAGCGGCGCTTCACAGGGTTTACTGCTTTTATGAAATGGTTATTCCATATACATAGTTCCTCAGAAACGGTTGTGGCTGAAACAAAGTGGTTGCCCAGCAACACACAAAAGTAAACAAAGGTGTATGTTTGTAGAGTAATTTACAACATCTTAGAACGCAGATCAACCAATCAGAATCAAGGACCGGTACTAACCGGAATTATTGCGCTCCGTCTGTTTGATACACATATACACAGGATTGCTTGTTCTTTAAAATCTGTGAAGTTTACCGGAGAAGCAGCAACAGACAGCAAAACGGAAATATTTCCATGACTTTCTAACATTTACAGATGGAGAAATTACCTGTAAAATATAAGTTATGCACTGAGGGAAAACAGCACACCTCAATCACATTAAACAGTGCAAGTAGCCTTAAACTACATGTCAACTATATCTTAGAAGTTATTTTAAATCCCTTAACATAAAGCACGCCTTACGTTTAGGACAAATTGGATTATGCACTTTCCCGCAGCAACTCACTCTGTCCGCTTTTTTTCCAAATGCACTCGCATCAAACTGCTGTATATCGATATAAACAGTATTGTCTTACACATATCGCTTATAAAGAATATATTGATATGTATTGTACAAACTCTAGACAAAGTAATACAAAACATTAATACCAGCAAACAATTTACAAGTAAAACACCCTTTTCCCCATCACTCAAAACATGTAATTATATATGCTGTAACCTAATTTTCATGATTAAGGAAAGTGGATATATAATAACATCTCCTCCTACAGCCCTGCTTGAGATGCTGTTAAGAAATAAGATACATGGTCCAGTCTATTTGTCTATTAAACACACATACTTATATATCAGGGGGGTTTCCTCCAAGGAGGCAGTGTCTCCACAAAATATTGGATGGAAAAAAAAATTATACTACAAAAATAACGCCAGTGTTACAAAATATAACATTAAAATGTGTATAAATCACACTTTTTTCTAAAAACAGCGACACACCAGCAGGTGAAGTTACAGCGGAAGTCTGCGTCTCTCTTGTCTCCCCTGAGCCCATTCAGTTTTAACAGACCCCCTAAAGCTTGCGGTGAGTTTGGTGGGGGGTAATTGAGAATGAATGGGGGAAAGTGACGTGAGAGGAGGCAATGCCTCCATCGTGATATGATTGGATATGACTGGTTATGTTTGGGTGTGATTGGTTTATGCGATAAATCCCGCCTCTTGTGTTTGTGAGAGTTCGTGAATCAGTCTGAATGAACAATATAACAACGTTAATGGGAAGACTAGTTTAAAAAATAAGAAAACAACTCACACACTTTGATGTAACCACTTTATGTCAAAATACGTTTTGAAATGGACTGAAAACACGATCTGTGGTAGTGTTTAGTGAGTAATCAGTTTAGTGAAATCTCTGTCTGTGACCATTATTTACCGAGCTTTGATGACTGAAAAATTCAAAAATAGTTAAAGTTGACTATTTAAAAGAATAGCTCAACATAAGTTCACAAATAAAATGTTTTTTTTTATTTTTTTTTTTTTTATAGTTACTTCCTTGAGTTATTGTTTTGGAATAAATGTAAATTGCTTTAAAACAATAACTTGATGAGATTTATACTTGGCTTTAGTAAATTCATTTACATTTGATATACACTGCTGTTCAAAAGTTTGGGATCAGAAAGATTTTTAATGTTTTTTAAAGAATTCTCTTATGCTCATAAAGGCTGAGTTTATTTGAAAAAACAGTAATATCGTGAAATTATCGTGCGATATTATTACAGTTTAAAATAATGGTTTTCTATGTTAATATATTTTAAAATGTAATTTATTCCTGTCATGCAAAGCTGAATTATCATCAGCCATTACTCCAGTATTCAGTGTCACATGATCCTTCAGAAATCATTTAAATATGATGATTTATTACTTTTATTATCAATGTTTTAAATAAATGCTGTTCTTTTTAACTTTTTATTTATTAAAGAATCCTGGAAAAAATTATAACAGGTTCCAACAAAATATTAAGCAGCACAACTGTTTTCAACATAGATAATCAGGATATTAGATAGATTTTTGAAGGATCATGTGACACTGAAGTAGTGATGCTGAAGTACACACACTGCCGCTCAAAGGTCTAGGATCAGTAAGATTTTTAATGTTAAAAAAAAAGAAAGTCTCTTATGCTCATCAAAGTTCCATTTATTTGATCAAAAATAAAAAATATTATTGCAAATCAAAATATTTTTTATTTTATTTTAATATACTTTAATATAATTTATTTCTGTGATGCAAAGCTGAATTTTCATCAGCCATTTCTTCAGTCTTCAGTGTCACATGGTCCTTCAGAAATAATTCTAATATACTGATTTATTACTTTTACTATCAATGTTGGAAACAGTTGTGCTGCTTAATATTTTTTTGGAACATGTGATACTTTTTTCAGGATTCTTTGATGAATAAAAAGTAAAAAGAACAGATTTTAATCAAGTCTTTACTATCACTTTTTTATCAATTTAACACATCCTTGTTGAATAAAAGTAAGAGAAAAAGAAAGAAAAAATTTACTGACCCCAAACCTTAAACAAGGTGTTTATTGTTACAAAAGCTTTCTATTTTAAATAAATGCTGTTCTTTTTAACATTTTTTGAAAAATCCTAAAAAAAAAAAAAAAAGTATTACAGGTTCCAAAACAAAATTAAGCAGCACAACTGTTTCCAACATTGATAACAAATCATCATATTAGAATGATTTCTGAAGGATCATGTGACACTGAATAGTGGAGTAATGATGCTGAAAATTCAGCTTTGCATCACAGGAATAAATTCTATTTTAAAGTATATTAAAATAGAAAACCACTCTTTTAAATTGAATTAACATTTCACAATATTACCGTTTTTATTTCAGTATTTTTACGAAGCCTTAAAAATCATTAAAGCATTAAAAATCTTACTGATCCCAAACATTTGAGCGGCATTGTATGTGTGTGTGTGTATATATGTGTGTGTGTGTGTGTGTGTGTGTGTGTGTGTGTGTGTATATATATATATATATATATATATATATATTCTTAACCTCTCTCAAACTCACACACAAACACACTTATCACTCAGCATGTCAGTGAGGTGAAGAGGCATCATGTGTTGCTCAGATTACGTGGCAGGGTAAATAAACGCTAAGTGCTGACAGACGTGCAGGGGGTCGCTGCGATGCACACTAGACAACACTCACACTGTGCCGGGGCAAGGCGAGGTGACCCTGATACTCTGCTAACCTAAACCTGTGTGCATCAGCACATGTGCATATGTTTTTTGGGTCAAAAAGTTGGCAATGAGAAGTATGTGATATGTGATATTGATCCTTTCGCAAAGACACAAGATGTTCTTTCCTCTCCTTATTTAGGAAATGACTCCAAGGTTGCAGTGGACTTAGTTTACAATTACCTTTAACCATCTAAATTGCCCAATTCCAGATTTAACAACACCTAAAATTACATTTAAGCATAGAGCATTTGTTATGTCCTATGATACACCAACTTTTATTTCACTGCCATTCAAAAGTTAAGGAGCAGTGAGATTTTTAATGTTTTCTTGTGCACATAAATACTGCATTTATTTTACATTTATAAAATGTAATTTATTCCTGTGATGGTAAAGCTGAATTATACTCCAGTGTCACATGATCCTTCAGAAATCATTCTAATATGCTGTTGTGGTGCTCAAAAGCATGTCTTATCATTATAAATTTTGAAAAAGGCTGTGCTGCTTAAAAGAGTAGTTCACTTCCAGAACAAAAATGTACAGATGATGTACTCACCCCCTTGTCATCCAAGATGATCACGTCTTTCTTTCTTCTGTCGTAAAGAAATTATGTTTAAGGAAAACATTTCAGGATTTCTCTCAATATAATGGACTTCTATGGTGCCCGAGTTTGAACTTCCAAAATGCAGCTTCAAAGGGCTCTCAATGATCCCAGCCGAGGAAAAAGGGTCTTATCTAGCGAAACGATCGGTTATTTTCTAAAAAACATTACAGTTTATATACTTTTTAATCTCTACACAGAGTACACACAGAGCTAGACAAGACGAGCATTTGAGGTTAAAAAGTATATAAATTGTAATTTTTTTTAGAAAATAATCAATTGTTTTGCTAGATAAGACCCTTCTTTCCTCGGCTGTGATCGTTTAGAGCCATTTGAAGCTGCATTTTGGAAATTCAAACTCGGGGACACCACAGAAGTCCATTATTTGGAGAGAAATCCTGAAATGTTTTCTTCAAAAAACAATTTCCTTACAACTGAAAAAAGAAAGACATGAACATCTTGGATGACAAGAGGCTGAGCACATTATCTGTAAATTTTTGTTCTGCAAGTGAATTACTCCTTTAAAGGTGCCATAGAATGGAAAACTGAATTTACCTTGGCATAGTTAAATAATAACAGTTCAGTACATGGACATGACATACCATGAGTCTCAAACACCATCGTTTCCTCCTTCTTATATAAATCTAGTGTTTGCAAAAGACCACCGAAAAATAGGTAAATTCCAACATAACACCGACTGTTACGAAACTTTCCCGGGATCGTTAATAGTTACGCCCCCAATATTTGCATCGCCCAATCATCGGTAATGTCAGTACATCAGTTAAACAAGGCAATCCATTGAAGGGACACGGTTAGCTTAATGCTAGCGCTAGCCTGTTACACTGCAATACAAATGATTTCACTTACCACATAAACAGAGAGACGACTGTGCTGATGATGGTGAATGATGGAGAAATAACTGCGTTGATGATGGCGAATGATTTACAGATCCTGAGTTTCACTGAGAATCAGCTGAAGAAGCACTCCCTCTGCATTATAACGTTACACAGAGCACATACGATCACAGTAATGAGACTAAAATGTCGGCGAATCAAAACGGCAGATTCAACAAACCTCATATTAAAAGCGGCTAGAGCTCCTAATTAAATATATATTTTTATCAATGTGCCAGCTATAGAGATGAGCAGCTCTGTGAAACAGCCAATCAGAGCAGAGCTCATTAATATTCATGAAGCTTCCAAAAAAGGCAATAACAGATCATTTCATTCTAGGGACAAATCCTAGGGTTGTAAATGGACCTGTAAAACCGTTTCTGGAGATTTTTTGCCCTTTCCTATGCCATATACCTTCTATATAGATATCAGAGAACAATTTAAAATATTCTCTCAATGCATTCTATGGCACCTTTAATATTTTTGTGGAAATCAACTGGTAGTGTGTGTACACAGAATTTATTTCAACAAGAGATTCTGTAAAGTTAAAGGTCTTGATGTTTACAGAAAGAGCAGCAGAGGGCAGGAGAGAGAAATCAAGCACGCTGGACAGCTAGAGAAAAATAGAAAGATGAAAAGTAAGAGCGAGAAGGGGAAAAAATACAAATCAGGCCCAGCCTTGAGTCAACATATGATGCTATTGGGAATCATAGTAGAATTAATTTCACGAGAAAAATGGATTACTCATAATATGAGACTGCAAAAGCAAACAGTCAGAGACAGGATTAGCTCTCTAGTCCAGCTGACTTCTGTTTGAAACAGCTATTACTCAAAACTAAAAATCAGAGCCTGGCTTAGAAAGTTGGGAATGCGCCTACAATTACTTTGAACATTTCACTTGATCAAAAGCAGAGCCAGACACAACACCATGTACACAGTATTATGTGAGAGGACACTTAACTGGTGAGAGTGTGTTTAATAAAGACCTATTTAACAATCCATAACACGCATGCTTTTGAAGTGGAGATGCACAAACTAGTTTCTAATGAGTTTGAATGTTGTGTGACTGACCTGATAAGTGCCAATACCAATGTGTTTGGGGTCAATCTTAATGAGCTCTGCTAAAGGATCCTGAACACGCCTCCCAATGGACACTGAGGACAAAGAAAAGAATACAAGAGGAAATTATCTCACCATTTTGTGTAGTTAATGCTTAAATATAATAACAAATGTCTCAAGAGAAGAACAATATTTACACTTTAATAAACCCACAGACTTAATTAAGAATAAATTAGGCTCACTTGAGCATAGATCTATGCAAATGAGAGACTATTTCAATCATGCAAACGCTTGTGTGGAATGTACTGCACTAATCACAGCTTAACAGATTATATTAATAAACAAGATTTGCATTTAATGAAATATCTGCATTTGTAACACGACTATGAAAACCTATTTCCATCACAGAATAAAATAAAAAGGTAACTGTGATGACAATTCAGACGTTTTTTCTCCACAATTATGAGAAAAAATGATGAGAGTTGTTGGATAAAAATGTACAATTACATTTATTTATTTAAATTCTAATGTAATTCAAATATTTTTAATTTAATTTTAATTTCAATTACTTTTAAGAGTTTGATTAAAAAAATCAATTACGTTTATTTATTTAAATTCAAATTTAATTTAATGTCATATTAATTAATAAGAATTAATTTTATTTCAAATTTAATTTAAATTAATTTAATTTCTAATTTAATTTCATTTTTTTATCTGATTTTAATTTTAACTAACTTTAAGAGTTTAACAAAAATTCACAATTACATATATTTATTTATTTATTTAAATTCACATTTAATTTAATTAATTTTATTTCAAATTTAACTTAAATTAATTTCCAATTTAATTTAATTTAAAAAAATGTAATTTTAATTTCAATTTATTTTAAGAGTTGTTGGATTTTAAAAAAAAATCACAATTACATGTATTTATTCAAATTCAAATTATTATATTTCAATTAATTTTAGGAGTTGTTGGATAAAAATTCCCAATTACATTCATTTATTTAAATTCAAATTGAATTTTAATAAATTTTAATAATTTTATTTCAAAATTCATTTCATTTTAATTTAACTGAACTTAATAAACAGGATTTGCATTTAATGAAATATCAGCATTTGCAACACAACTATGGAAGCCTATTTCCATCACAGAATAAAATAAAATGCTAATTGTGACTTTTTATATCATAATTCAGACTTTTTTCTTCAATAGAGCACATAAATCTGGGAATTGTGAGAAAAAAAAGTCAAGAGTTCTTGGATACAAATTTACAGTTACATTTATTTATTTAAATTCAAATTTAAATTAATTTCATTATTAATTTTTTTCAAACTTACCTTTAATTGAATTTTAATAAATTTAATTGTAATTTAACAATGATTTTAATTCAATTTTTACTTCTAGTTTTCATTTCCATTTTAACTTAACTTAACAAACAATATTTGCATTTAATGAAATATCAGCATTTGCAACAGAACTATGGAAGCCTGTTTCCATCACAGAATAAAATAAATAGCTCAAAATTATGAGGAATTGTTGGACAAAAATTCACAATTACATTTATTTATTTAAATTAAAATGTAATTAAATTAATTAATTTTATTCATTGTATTTCAAATTTAATTTACATTAATTACATTTACTTGTGAGAAAAAAGTCAGAATTGCCTGCAATCACAGTTACATTTATTTATTTCAATTCCGACCGAATTTCATTTTAATTTAACTTAATAAACATGATTTGCATTTAATAAAATATAAGCATTTGCAACACATAACTATGAATAAAATAAAAAGGTAATTGTGACTTTTTATATCACAATTCAGACTTTTTTTTTTACAATAGAGTACAAAAATCTGAGAATTGTGAGACAAAAAAGTTAGTTGTTGGAAAAAATGAAATTACATTTATTTAAACTTAATTTAATTTGAATTTAAATTAATTTTAATTAAGTAATCAAGTTTCATTTAATTGTTTTTATTATTTTATCCTGTGGCGAAAACCATTTGTAAATGCTTAAAAAACCTTGTACAATAAAGCAAAAACAGGCTGAAATAATCTACGAAAAACTGTGAACTGTTAAATGACAAGATCATTTAACAAACCAAGCTACAAATGAATATGCCATCACATCTGTCCGAAAGAAAGAGAAAGTGAGAAACTGGCCCAATAATAGACACGCTCACTTATGAATCCCCTTTTCCCAGTAAATTGTCGAAGACAGGCAAAGACATGGGCCAACTAAGAGAGGTCTGGTCAAATAAGAACTCAATTAAAGACAAATAAAAACCAATTCAGAAAAACTTGAAACTAACTTATCCCAGGAAATCTGACCAGCCAAACACAATATTATAAAATGAAATGAACATAAGCAGTTGGGGCGCACTTGTTCCATTAGCTTTATCTAGTCTTGTTGAAGGTCAGCAAATGGAAATCAGATTTTCATCTTAACTCGACCATGTGTGCGCAAGTCAGAAAGTGAGAGCGACTCAGACAGAAAACACAGGACAGAATGTGAGACATTGCGTGGTTTTCTGCCCAAGCACAACCTCCACATTACAGAGAGTGGAGAGAAGTGCTTTTGTGTGCGCTGTACAAGGCCTGAGCTGAAACTCCATCCCTTTCCAAATATTATTACAGGCAGCAATTTCCCACAGAGTTCAATGTGGAGACGCAGCGAGTGAGGCTTGGCGATCACGCTCCAGAAAGCCACCTCAAAACCTCCTTCCACAGTCACCTACTTCAGCCAGCACATCCACCTTGATCTTTACAGAGAGCCGAACACTTACATAAAAAACTGCCATCGATGTATGAGCACCTTTGTCTACTGCGGGGATGACAGTGTGGATTTTGCAAAAAACTAAAATCCACTTCAGTCTAAAAATATCTAAAACGGCTACTATAAAAAAATCTAATATAATTTAATTATTTACATGTTAGTAATGTAGTAGTGTCAACGCATGAAACACAAAACACTACCTACGTTTACACACATCCCACATAGGATAGTCCGATTTCTTACGCCTTTCATAAAAGTGATAAATATAGCTCCCTAGCTTGCTTTTGCACTTGACCAGAGGAAAATTTATGATTAATCCCATACTGATTTACTGCTTTTATAGAGGAAGTCTGGTGTAATTCTCAGATCCTGTTTTTGAGAATGTTTGAATCTTTTCCAAACTTTTCGCCTTGCTTTTTATTTTTGGAGGAGTGGAGAGGGTGCTTGTGTGGTCTAAACACAGGCAAACCTTTTTACAGAAAGTTCTGTTTCACAGAAACATATCTAATGGGTATGACAGATACAAAGAGAAGTGAAACGAGATGGTTTGATAGACTGTGAAAGACTGTTTCCAAAGGTACTGTCACTGCCCCATGTATTGACAACTGGAGATATTAATGTGGCCTAAAGGCAACAGGGAGTCTGTTTCAGACTAAGGAGACAGGGTTGACTGAAATGGCAAGTAAAGGTCTGGTTGAGTGGGAGCTGAGTTGGACTGACAGGTAAGGCCAGTGCGACTGGAGACTTGGATTCTTGGCACTGGAAAATATAAAAGCTTTGACATTCATGTGTACAAGGCTGCATGTTTCTTAAAACATCTAAAAAAAAATCTTAAAACCACACTAAAGTCTTTAATTTATAGTAATGCATCTGTACCATTAAACGGTCAATAACTGTTGTCAAAACATTGGGATTGTTTATTTCTGTTTGAATATATTTTGTTGCTCTGCACTGACATTTGTTAAATGTAACAATCAAAAGTATTCTAATCTATATTATATTAACACATGTTTATTTCCTTGGATTACCCTGCAATTTAAAAAAAATAATATTTAGATGCTTTAAGATGTATATTACGAGTCTAAAGTTTGTGGACAGTAAGGTTGTTTTGAATGTTTTTTTTTAAAGAAGTCTCTTCTGCTCACCAAGCCTGTATTTATTTGATCCAAAATACAGCAAAAGCAGTAATATTTAGAAATATTTTTACTATTTAAAATAAGTGCTTTCTGTTTGAATGTATTTTAAAATGCAATTTATTCCTGTGATCAAAACTAAATTTTTAGTATCATTACTCCAGTCTTCAGTGTCACATGATCCTCCAGAAATCATTCTAATATGCTGATTTGCTGTTTAAGAAACATTTATATTTTAGGATCAATATTTAAAACAGTTGAGTACATTTTTTCAGGATTCTTTGATGAATAGAAAGATCCAAAGATCATCATTTATCTGAAATAAAAAGCTTTTGTAACATTATATACTATACCATTCAAAAGTCTGGAGACAGGATTTTTTTTTTTTTTTTTGAAAGAAATTATAGAAATTAATACTTTTATTTAGCAAGGATGCTTTAAATTAAGCAAAAATGATAATAAAGACATTTATAATGTTACAAAAGGTTTCTGTTTCAGATAAATGCTTTTCTTCTTTCTATTCACCAAAGAAAGCTAAACAAATTTAAAATATAATAATAATAATAATAATAATAATAATAATAATAATAATAATAATAATAATAATACATTTTTTTAGAGCAGCAAATCAGAATATTTCTGAAGGATCATGTGACTGGAGTAGTATATATATATTTAAAATATAAATTAGGTATTTTAAACAGTAAAAATATTTCAAAATGTTTCAAAATGTCAAATAAAATGCAGGCTTGGTGAGCAGAAGAGACTTCTTTAAAAAAAAATAATAATAAAATAAAATCTTACTGTCCAAAAAATTTTGACTGATAGTGTATCTTTAATTTTTTAACAACCTTATAATTTTTTAAAGGTTTTTTTCTGGCATTTTCTGCCTTTATTAGGATAGGATAGTGTAGAGCAGACAGGAAGTGAAATGGGTGAGAGAGAGAAAGAGGGGACACGTGATCAGGAAAGGTCCTTGAGCCGGGATTCAAACTCAGGACTTGCCCACAAGGCTATTGGCGCCAACATAATATAATATTTTTTTAATAATCTTTAAATTTTTTCAATATTTCAATATTTTTTTCCATTAATATTGCATTTTTATACATTATTATTTGTATCAATTTTTTATTATTATTTTTATTGAAGGAAAAAAGAGTGACATATTATATACAAAAAGAGTTAACAATGCTCCTCTATTATTTTATAATATCCCCACTTTCCCACAACCCACCGCACAGAACACACGCAGCAAAAAAAAAAAAAAAAAAAAATTTCCAATGAGGAAATAAGTTACATTATTGTTAGCCAATTGTGTTCTAATGTGCACACAGGCCTTTTAATGTCACTATTAATTTAATTTTTTTATTTTTATTTTAATAAGGCTGTTGGTACTGGCAGACTTGGCCACTAATGCCAAAAAAAACTAAAATCTGCCGACAGCCTTACAAACAGTTGGTACTGTTTTAGTACTGAATTTTTTAGTAAATACTATGTACTAGTAAGTGTTTTCGGTTTTCAGATATTCTGTTTGTCTTATTCATTAACATTAAATTGCATTATGAATATCTGCCATTCTCTCGATTTAGGCATCTGACATTAAGAAACCCATAATGGTTGACCTTTACTGTAGTTCTGAAAGCATGAAAAGTAGTAATATGTAAATTACCTGCACTTCTTAAGTTGGGATCCATGTCAGGCATCTCTTTAACAGCCTCAGGACTCACACTGTAGATGGACGCTCCTGCTTCATCTGTTATACTGAAACAACAGAGACACACTGAAGCACATTTCCAAGGAAATCAGAGAAGTAACCTCACGCAGACCCCAGTGAACTTATAAAGCTCCCTCAGTACGTCTACGAGGCGACAGACCAAAGAGTCAATTTAAATACATTTCCATAGAAAGCTTGTAGTAGATACTGCAGGGACCGGCGTTTAGAGTAAACAGCAATGCATGGAAGAAAAACAGCATATTTTCAATGGAAAATAAATAGCCATTTGTGTTAAATATACACATCCATATATAGTTTTTTTTTTTTTTTCTTAAACTAATGAAAAAAAATCTAAAAGAGATTAGAGATATGTGATGTTAGGCACTTATGTTACAAATGCCATCTATACACATGTACAAGAAGCGCACATATTCTAAGGAATTTTCAGTACTGTAAAAATTATATGAATCACTGTTAATTATTTAAAATCGACTGACCAAATATTTTGAAGGGGTTTTTTTTTCTTTTACTTAGCAAAACATTAACATCTGTACTTTTCAAGTACTCCCTATGGGTGCATCCAATTGTGAATCACTAAATTAGTGATTCTTAACCAGGTGTCAACTAGATTCAATCTCTTTCTCAACACATTTGAGAGGTAGCATGTGTACTGCTTTGGGGCAGCAAAGTCAGTCCCACTTGAGGGAGTTGGGGTGCCGTCCACGTGGGCTCAAAGGTGACAGATATATTTACAGCTGTAAGGTTATCTCTACCTGAACATGAACCCACTAATAGCCCAGATCTCCTTTTCCTGTTAGGCTGAAAACACATCACTAAAAATAATTATTAATCCAAATTTTTAACCGTCTTAGTATTTAATAATAATTGATAAATACCACAGATTTACATTTTATTTTATTATTATTATTATTTATTTTTTTTATTTAAAATATATTTTATTTGAGTAATACAATGTTCTGGTAATCTAACAGGCCAAGCAAACACTTAACTAATAGGTCAATACTGCCATCTAGAGGATTTAATGGTAAACGTGCTTGTTGCTATTGCACTTTTGACTAACTCTAAATAGATTTTAAAGACTCCTCTTGGAAAAGATTGATGAGTGCATGCTATTTATATAATAATAATAATAAAAATAATACATGTAATAGAAATAGTTAATATTATTATATAATTCTTAATTAAAATTAACAAAGATATGCAATATCTTTAGGTAGGGGAGAGCAGGGTGTGTTAAAAAAAGTTTTTTCAGCATTTTTGTGTATTTAAACCCTTTCCAACAATGACTGTATGATTTTAAGATCCATCTTTTCACACTGAGGACAACTAAGCGACTCATATGCAACTATTATAGGTGGTTCAAATGCTCACTGATGCTTCAGAAGAAAACACAATGCATTAAGAGCCAGGGGTGAAAACTTTTGAACAGAATGAAGATGTGTACATTTTTCTTATTTTGCCTAAATATCATATTTTTTTAATTTAGTACTGGCCTTCAGATGCCACAGAAGATTACATGTTACCCAGAAGACAAAGCAAGTTAAATTTACCCTGAATGTTAAATTCGAAAAGTTTTCACCCTCCAGCTCTTAATGCATCGTGTTTCCTCCTGAAGCATCAATGAAGGTTTAAACATTCTGTAATAGTTGCATATGAGTCCCTCAGTTGTTCTCAGTGTGAAAAAGATGGCTCTCAAAAGCATACAGTCATTGTTGGAAAGGGTTAAAATATGCAAAAATGCTGAAAAAACAAAGAATTTGTGGGACCTGAAGGATTTTTCGGAAGAACAGCAGGCAGTTTAACTGTTCAGGACAAACAAGGGACCCATGACCAACTAACACTAAACAAAAAAAAAAAACACATCTGTGGGTCATTCAGGTAACAATACAGTATTAGTGTATGTAAACTTTTGAACGGGTCATTTTAATAAATTCAACTACTATTATTTCTCTTGTGGACTACATGTAAATGTTTTATTATGTGAAATATCTAAAATTAAAATGAATAATATGTTGAATTAGAGTAAAATAATACTGTATAATCATAAGACGGGTGAGGTACTGGCTCTTTTGGCTCAAATTACCCCACTCCTACCATTTTCACAAACTTGTATCCTCCAGCAGTTTAGAGCTAACTGCATGCTAACGGTATAGCCTCATATTATAACTTGCTCAAGCACAAACACATATGTGAAATTTTTTCATGTTTGTCCGTAAAAAAAAAAAAACAACTCCACAAAAAGAGTCCTTGAACATAAAAAAAATATATAACTTTGAATAGCAAAAAAACGTTTTTTCTTCACCATGGGGTTATTAAAATGTATAAATCTTAAAATATGTGCAGTCATATCACCAATTTTGCTTAAGGTTTCCTAGAAAAAAAGGGGTGGCTCAACTTCCCCACAGGCTCAAATCACCCCCTGTCCCCTAAACATGTTTTACTTTCTGTAACTATGTACACATTTGTTCCTTTACAACTGCCTGGTTTTTAATTAAACTGACCTCTCTCTGAAAACATCAGCAGGGATAAATGTCCTCCGCACTTGATTACAAGATCTGGATAAACTTAACGGACTGCACAGGAACTTTCATGGCGCTGGTGAGTCTACTACAGATTTAAAATCTAGAATAATTCGCGGCAGGATACCCGGAGGTGTGGCTGTACTATGGAACATTAAATATGACTCTACAGTGAAAGTGTTGAGACTGAATGTTGATTGGGCCATTGGGCTAGAGATAAATATATGCGAGAGGAGGTTCACTATCTTGAACATCTATACTCCCTTTGAGTCTTATCAGTCTGAAGATGAGTTTTTGAATAGACTGGCTTTTATAAGTTCTTTTCTAGAGGAAAATAGATCATCTTGTGTATATGTTGTAGGGGACTTTAATGCTGACTTGTCTGATTCCTGTTCTATCTTTGCCAAACATCTAGTGCAGTTTTGTGGTGAAAATAACCTTACTCTTTCCAGTAAGGCCTTCTTGCCTGATAAAAGTTTTACATATATTAGTGAGGCATGGCATACAACTTCCTGGTTGGATCATTGCATCTGCACAGCAGATGCTCATGCCTCATTAAATGATATAGAAATATGTTATGGATTAGCTACTTCGGATCATATTCCGATTGTAATTTCTGTAAATGTTGATAATATTCCCTCAATTACTGCTGATAGCATTTTACCTAATGTAGGCAAGCTGGACTGGTCTAAACTATCCCCTGAGGAACTAGATAAATACTATTTTGTTAGTGATTCCTTCTTAAGAGAGATTAACCTCCCAATGAACTCATTGATGTGTAAGGATATAAATTGTAAGAATGTTGAGCATTGTACAGAGATGTGTGACCTATATGAGAGCATTGTAAAGGCCCTGAAGAAATCTAGTATCCCATTCCAGAAACAGAGACACGCAGAACATAATATTATACCTGGGTGGAAAGAATTTGTGGCTGAACAACATGCTGAAGCCAGACAGGCGTTCTTAAACTGGGTAGCAGCTGGAAAGCCTAGACAGGGTGAAGTGTTTGAAAACAAAAAGCTTGCCAATGCTAGGTTTAAATACGCCTTACGTTATGTTAAGCAAAATGAAAATACAATGCGGGCTGACTCATTGGCTAAGAAGCTGCAAAGCTGCAAAAATAATGAATTTTGGAGAGAGATTAAAACTATGAATAATTTCAAATTTTCTCTATCATCCAACATAGAGGGTGTAAGCGGTCCAGAAAAAATAGCTGAGTTGTGGCGTGAATATTACTTTGATTTATTCAATTGTGTCAAGAGTGATAGTTTTAACATGGGTCATATTGAACCAACTGAAATCACATTGATAAGTGCATCTGAAATATGTGATTCTATCAAAAAGCTGTTAAGAAACAAGGCTTGTGGATTAGATAATATCACTGCTGAGCATCTTAAATTTGCCAGTAGAAGGTTATATGTGCTGCTGTCTATGTGTCTAACTGGTTTTCTTATACATGGTGTTTTGCCTGACTCCTTAACACATGTTATATTAGTACCAGTAATAAAGGATAAAGCTGCTAAATTGAACAGCATGGATAATTATCGACCAATTGCTCTTGCCAGCATTCTCTCTAAAGTATTTGAGAGCGTTTTATTTAATAGGTTGGAAGTATTTGTATCAACGACTGATAATCAATTTGGCTTTAAACGTGATCATGCCACAGATATGTGCATTTATGCACTGAAAGAAATCATTGCAAATTATGTGAGCAGAAATTCTTCTGTATTTCTCAGCTTCATTGACGCGTCAAAGGCGTTTGATAGAATTAATCACAAAAAATTATTTATGAAATTGCTCCGTAGAGGTGTCCCTAAATACATTATCCGAATATTAACTTATTGGTATGCAAATCAAACAATGCAAGTGAAATGGGGCAATGTTCTATCAACCCCTTTTAATGTTCAAAATGGCGTGCGACAGGGTGGAATTCTGTCTCCTTACCTTTTTAATGTCTATCTGGATGATTTGTCCAAATTGTTGAATGTTTGTAAGACAGGCTGTCTTGTAGGAAACTCTGTCGTCAACCACCTAATGTATGCTGATGACCTAGTAGTGCTAAGCCCATACAGCGCTGGGTTGCAGCAGTTATTAAAGGTGTGTTCACAGTATGGTAATGATTTTGATATCAAATATAATTCCAGTAAGAGTAATATCATGATTGTCAGAACCAAGGAGGACAGGAGATTAATTTTTCCTGATTTCTACTTGTGTGATCAGCCTCTGAAGACATGTAAAGAAATAAAATATCTGGGCCATATCATAACAGATGACATGAGTGACGACAGAGATTTGTACAGACAGTGCTGCAAATTATATGCCCAAGCCAATATGTTGCTGCGAAAATTTAGCATGTGCTCATCGGATGTCAAATGTGTGTTATTTAGATCCTACTGTACCTCTTTGTACACAGCACATTTGTGGTGGCGATATAAGAACAGTAGCCTGCGGAGACTTACTGTAGCCTACAATGATGCAATGAGGCTCCTCCTTCGTGTCCCAAGATGGCACAGTGCTAGTCACCTTTTTGTGAACTCTGGTGTTCCCACCTGTGGAGCCTTATTAAGGCAATTAATGTTTAAATTTATGTGTCGTTTGGACAAATCTGAAAATGGAATTATACTGGCACTAACCAGTCCTAAGAAAAGTTGTTACAGATATATGTCTGGCCTTTGGAAACACTGGCTTTTTAGTCTCTCATGAATTTTATTGTAATGCTATGTCATTTAAAGTATTGTACTCTTTCTATATTTTATTTTTTATCTATGGACCAAATGTGTGTCTGAAATAAAGTTATATATATATATATATCACCACTGTTACAGAATGACCCTACAAATTAGGGCAGATCACCACTGCAGCCTCCATTACATTTGCTGCCTCTCTGTTGCTGCCTAAGGGCTCCTTGGGTAACTTTGCCAATTAGTGTCATCATACTCATGACAGGATGCAGAGGCTTTGTGACATGGACCTCCAGTTTGACTGGTGTCCTGATTTTCCCAGACCCTTTCCCCTCCTCCCTCTCCTTCCCATAGCTGACACATCGCCATGAAGACAGTTTTAACAAGCCCTGGCATATGACCTAGGGGTGAAGGTGGAGCAGGTTGTTAGTAAGATTAATGACAAATTAAGAAAGAAGCACATGCCAACCCTGATAAACATTCAAATAAAGTAATATATACAATAAATTAACCATATAAATAAAACAAATTATTAGAATGGAAAGCAATTTAAATGTCTCTTCAGACCACTTATCATTTACACAGAGAAAATGCATTGCCAAAAGGTGTAAAGGTATAAACATTCACTAGAAAAGCAGCAGAAAAGAACAAAATACAAAAGCAGGTAATGAACATTGAGGAAAAAGTGGAACCTATCATGATTAAATAAATCAGAAGGGCTGCAAGGGTTAAGGGTACAAGTCCTGAACCATCCTGCCACAGATACACAACCACTTCTCTTCATTAAGAGCATGGCTAAACTTGCAAAAGAACAGGCAGCAGAAGGTCTAGTTCGAGTGGACACTAAGACATAAGAACAAAGAAGAAACCTGCCTGCAAGTGCTGCAGATGACTTGATGACCCTTGAGGTCTGACAGTCACTCACTCAGTTACTCACACCCAAATACACTCACACTTTGGGGACTATCATGTCTCTATGAGAGTCTCTGGGCAAAGTCACAGCCAGGGCCCCTCTAACTGTAAAAGTAACTGTGGTATTCTCAGTGTTTGTCATCATCCTCCAGGCTGGTCCATCTCCCCCTCCCGATGTCCATGACCACCGGGTGTCACCAAGAGATGGATACATACTCTGATACTTGCCCCCTAAACACATGTTCTAATTAAACACATTCATCAGATCCATCTTGCAGGGTGAAAAAGTATCATCCCAACAGTGGATAGAAGTCCACGTTTCTTGATAAAACTGGTTATGGGCCAGATTTACTAACAGCTTGCGCCAGAGCCTGATCTTAGTGAATATGCATTTGTAGGAGTTTCCCTTTCAGACGCAGAATTTATGGCAGGAGAGTATTAAAATTAAATACGCAATGCGGTTTGTGCTCACCAAAATCACTGGTATTTGTACAATTATTTAACGCCCAAAAAAGCACGTCTTAAAGCAGGCGGTAATTTGAGCTGGTCATTATGGAAATGATCTGTGCCTGTGTTCTTTAATGTGCGCATTGCCGGTAAATCACACACAGAATTTTTCCCTCTGCGCTTTTATGGAATTGTGCTCTAAAATTAAGTAAATCTGGCCCTAAATTTGGAAATGTAAATCACACATGCTTTTTTCATCTATGGAAGTCTGGGAAATTCAACATTGCACACAATAAGTTTTTTTTTTTTTTGCAAATTTTTGGGTGAATAAGCAAAACAAAACATTTTAAGACCTTGGTTCATCTTCGGAACACAAATTAAGATATTTCTGATGAAATACAAAGACTGACAGCAAAGAATAGAGGAAATTGTTGCATAAAGTCGTTATTTTTTGGGCACAAAAAGTATTCTCATAGCTTTATAACATCACGATTGAAAATCTGATGTAACATGGACAATTTTAACTACACTTTTAAAAATAAAGGTTCCAAAAGGGTGTTTTTACAGTCATGCCATAAAAGATTTTTTGTTTCCCCAAAGAACCTTTCAGTAAACAGTTCCAGAAAAAAACATTTTGAAGAACATTTTAAAAATCCAAAGAAACTTTTTCGACGATAAAGAACCTTTTCTGCATTTGAATAGTTCCATGGATGTTCAAGGTTCTTCATGGAACCATTGATGCCAATGAAGAACCTTTATTTTTAAGAGTTTATGTCTTTACTACCTGTCTGGGCCTTGAACATGTCAGTTTGGTTGCTGTCTATGCAGGGTCAAAAAGCTCTCGGATTTAATGAAAAATACCTTAATTTAGGTTTTCCGAAGATGAACAAAGGTCCTACAGGTTTGGAACAACATTTCATTTTTTGGTAAACTATCCCTTTAAAACATTAGTGATAAAAGTATTTAAAAAATATCCTACTGACACAAAACTTAGGTATGGTAGTGTATATTTATAAAAAAAATAAAAATAAAAAAAACATATATAATATGTGAGCAGAAACAATAAAAGACAGTCTTATTATAAAAAAAAAAAAACTGTTGGCAATTACTCAGAGCTAGCTAACCCAAGGGATTCCCAAAGCAGAAAAAGCAATCATCAGATATCAGGCCAATGCCAAGTCTAAACACTATGACATTATTTGCTTAGAAAAGGGCCAGAATGGCAGGTGTCAAAGGCCGTCAGTCTCAGGCTCTGTGCTAGGGGGCAGGAAGTGTGTGGAGGCGCAGTTAACAGCACATCCAAGCTGCTGCCACCGCCACACAAGTCTGAAAAGAGCAAAACCTCACAGCCACTCACGTCAAACTGTAGGCAGATGTTCGTCACCCCCTCAACACCCAAAGAACTGCAGCAGAGAGTGTTAGCAGGCCAGGTTACTTGCTGTTTTCCTGTGTAGCGTGCAGGAACCAGTAGAGGGGGTTTTGGAAATATGTTAGTGCCCAAGCCTTAAACTCAAGAACCTCAACCAAGAATATTGCGGAGATTTGATGGTTTACACTGTGGACTGGATCTAACAATTCCAAACATGCAAGTGTAGCCCATAAAAAAGATATCCCAGAGGTTTCCATACCCTAATTTTTAGTTTCACTGGAAGCGTAGTTTATATATGCAGATGTGGAATTGAGGTTTCCATGTTTTGATGCCTTTTCTTTTTCTGTACTCCAAGGGCTATAAACTACGACCTAAAACGGCCAAACACAAGTAAATGAGGCATGAAATGTGCAGCATGTTAAAAACTTCACTGGTGGGGATTGCTTCCAGTTGTTCTGACATCACAAGAGACCATTAGATTAGAAATTGACAAATGGGGATTTGGCATGTGGGTTTAAGGCAATGAAAACTTTCAGGCGGACCGCATGCTTGATCTCATGCTTGGCTGCCACAGATCAATCAGCACTAGGCGGATTGGGAGTGACACTGCAGCATGTCCGCTCTTCTGGAAACTTTATGCAAGAAAGTAATCATAGTAAACTAGCATGTCTGATAAACTCATAACAATGATGCCAAAATCTCTTATAATATATAAAAAGAGTTTTATAACATATGTCATTTAATATATTTATTTTATGATTGAATGTTCCATGTTATTGTAACAGATAGTTTGAGTTTTTTTATTTAAAGAAATCAATACTTTCATTCTGCAAGGATGCATTCAATTCATCAAAAGTGACAGTAAAGACAAAATAATTCCAACTACTTTATTTATTTGGAATGGATGTATGGCAAATGAAACGGAGATACCACTCATTTAATATCCTGACTGCGTTGCTCTTTGACGCTAAGAAAAATCTAATAGCAAATATAAGATAGTCTTGTGTCTCTTATAGATGCCAGTGTGACATTAACATACATTTCAATATATTAACAGCAGTCAATCAAAATTCAAGACAGTTGCTCATGGAGCCACTGGTTCTGGCTGTCCTCTGCAATGCGGACATCTATCCCTCAGTGAGCCATTAGCCATGGGCCTGTGACTGGCAAATATTCCTCCTCGTTCCTCGCTGTCCTAATCACCCTACCCAGAATCCTCCTCAAAGGACAAACTTCCCTGATGCGATATTGTAGTCATCCAAGACCTTACAGCAAAAAGTGATTTCACTTTACCAGCAGCACTTTGGCTGTAAAGGGCATGTATTTTATATTATATATACAGCCACTGAAAGAAAGAAATATTTACAGCTTATATACTACTACTAACTACTAATAAATGAATATGACATAAGCTTAAACTATTATTATTATTGTTTTGTTTATTCTTTATAGCTTATATTTATATATGTAATGTTTTATTTGTTTCTTATATGGGCCATTCTACAGAATTGGTGCAAACTGCTGTCCCACAACCAAAAAAAACACTTTGAAAAAGCATTTAAGGATTCAAATCTTAGATGTTTACTATTTATTATTTTTTATTATTTTTTGAAACCCACAATAATATTTAAAATATTAGTAAGCTTAATATATTTAAAATCATCATTATTTGGGTACTTTCAGTTGAGAGGTAGCTGTCCCAAACCCTAACCTATAAATGTTAACTTTTGAAAATATTGGAATAATATATTTTTTTTCCATCATTGTTTTTAAAAGTATCTTTTTGATTGTTTTAAAAAAGTGAAGTCATGAAGTCACTGCTGAAAAAGGTGTATGTTTTAGTCAATTGGCTGAGACTGATTTTAACTACACCCCTAAGTTTATGTTCAGGAAACATTCATGTGTCCCCTCTCTCATATTTTATATGAGGCGAGTTTATAGGCCCCATCATTTTGAGGCAAATGTGTTCAAGTCTGGAAAATCTGTGTGTAACTTTAAGAAACGTCACTACCAAACACCAGTTTTCTGCAATTAGGTGCACTTTTTTGGGTGTTATTCTATAAAATTTAGTTTTTATGTGTATACAACTCTTCAGAGCTGTGCTAGATAACCATGTGCTGATTAGCATCTTTGAGTTGGGCTCATAGGTATCTAAAATGATCACAACCGAAACATTTGGTGGAGTTTCAGTAGTGACATCTTTGGGGTTTTCTGGGTGTTATTCCATAAAATTGCCACTACCGAAACAGTCATGACCAAAACATGTCATCAGTGTTTCGGTAGTGACAAAAGGGAACATATAATCCTTTATTTGGTAGGAAATAAACAATTTTAGAACAGTTATGGAAATTTTTAGCATTTTAGGATGTCTTAGTAGTGTTTCAGCATGTGTTCGCTACCAAAACACTATTGTCACTACCAAAAATGTGCAGTCACTACCAAAACATGGGATGTTTTGTCAAAAATACAGTATACTGAATTATTAACAAAGATGTTATGAGATGTGTTTGGTTTAATGTATATTCAAACTAATGTAACCTTAACTTTGAAATCAGTATGATCAACTTTTTGCCTTTTACAAAGAAAAACTGGATTCAAAATACAACAAATCTCATAAAATTGCACTTGAAATATTGTTAAAATTGTAATTGTAGTTTATTTTAAAAACTAAAAAAGGTAGATGCAAGCAAAATCTTAATAGGTCAATATAACCCATCTCATTAAATTATATATTACTGTGTTCCAGTAGTGACAAATTTGGGAAGAAAACAAATATTCCAAAGCTTTCTGAAAATACAGTATGAGAATTAACTGCACAATTAAATGTGTACCTCGGATATTATACAATTTGCATACATACAAAATTTGTGGAAATTTGTAATTTTTCAAGCTTAAGAACTAGGGATGCACCAAATGTTTGGCAACTGTAATTATTCGACCGAAAATAGCAAAAAAAAGCGCCTTCGATGTTTGGCCGAATAAGTGAAAAGGCGAATAAATTATACTGAACAATAATGTGACACGATCAAATAGAGGCGAAAAATCAGCATAGATTTAGAAGAGAATCATTTATAAATCTGCTGCTGATTGAAAAAAGTAGTATTGAGGTCTTGTGGGTTTCTTCAAAACAAAAGTCAACATTCATAAATGTTATGTTAGCATGGTAATTTTACTGTTGTTCTGTAAAATAAAATTAAAAAGAAAGACAAAAATAATGATAATAATTACAACAGCTATATGAATACATAACGTTCTCCTTTGTTCAGCAAGGCTGCATTTATTTGTACATTAAAAAAAACACATGCATGAATCAAGAAGGGTCTTAAAAATTCATTTTAAGTTAAATTGTGCTTTGATGGTAGGCTATAATATCTACTAGAATGTTAAAAATGTTTAATTTATGTAATGGTGAAAAAAATTGGCAAAAAACCCGAAACGTGTTCGGTAATCGACCGTCGACCCAGTGTTTAATTTTGTTCGGCTTCGGCCAAGAATTTTCAGTTCGGTGCATCCCTATTAAAAACTAATCGCAGCAACAATGTGTACTGAAGAAAAAATAAAAAGAAGGAAAGAGGATATAGGAGAGAGCTCCTGTAATTCTGTGTTCCCCTGCAAAGTGAGTCTAATGACCAGAGACTGGCCGGCTGGTGGCAGAGAGGCAGCCTAAGGGGAGAAGGGTGGTCACTGCCGCTGTCTTCAACCTTAAGAACTGACAGAGCTGTCCAATCAGTCTGTAGCCATAGCTCAGTATCAGGATCACTGTCCTGACAGTCAGGAACACTACAGGCTCCCTCGTTAAGCAAGATACATGTCATTTTGTCCTTCAGGGGCGAGAGGCAAAGTCAGGGCCAAAAAGCAGCAATGACTGGAGTCAGAGCAGCACCTTCTAAACACATTCTTAGAAGGGAGATAATACAGAATAGACAAATCACACTCACTAAATAAGAGTGCAATGGCTCTAAACAAATACTAATTCTGCATGGCACAGAATACGTAATGAACCACTAACCTAACCCACATAACTATGACACATCCATGACCAAAGTGCCAATGCTTTCTTCCAGCAGTGTAAAGACACCATGCCAGCCAAGGTCAACTTTTATTGGGTCATCTTGGATTTGATTCATGTAAGAGGCCCTTTGAACATGTATTAGTCATGAAAAGTACACACACACCAATACTGATAAAACACACATACAGTCAGAGACTGTATTCCAGGAATCTCCCAAGTTCAAAGCTGATTATCTGTACCTTTACTCATAATTCAAATCAGTTTAAATCATCATAGCGGTCTAGAAAAATAAAAGCACCTGGCGGTAAAGAGCGCTGAGCCAGAGGAGGGCGCCACAGAGGGGTTCCAGAGGAGAGGTTCAAAGAACAGTGTAAATCTAGCAGCTAATATATTGGAGCGGACTCAACTAGGGCACACAACTACAAAGTTCAAAGAGAGGGCATACACAGAGAGGGATACACAGCTCACAAAATGCGGTGGAAACACTAAGGTATTACTTATGTAAGGTCCTATGAAATCCATTTTATTTTTATTTAATTTGTCTCCATTCTGTTTTTTTTCTGTTGTAATTTTCTAGGCTCTGTTTTATTAGTAAAATAATAAATTATATTAATCAGAAAGCATGTCTAATTAATTTAAATCATGAAACTTACTGTATTTAACCGCAATTTATTAAAAGTTTAACAAAAACTAATTTAAGGCCCTATGAAATGTTTTTTTTTTCTCAAAATCATTTTTTTTTTTTTTTACCAAATTCTGCTTTCCATTAATTTTCTGGATTCCATTTAATTTTAAATTCAATTTTAATTAAATTTTACTAATAAAAAGCATCTTTAAAATTAATTGATTTTATTTAAATAATAATAATAATAATAATAATAATAATAAATTTTTAAAAATAACTATTTTCTAGTTTTTTTTTTTCAGAAATACAGTGTTGTGTATTTACATTTTATGTGAAATAAATTATGATAAATAATTTTTCTGTTAAATTTTCATTTGAAAATAATGTTTTATTAATAATTTTATTAGTAATAGTAGTACTATCATTACATTAGGTAATATATTTCTGTCACAGTTTCTTCAAGTTAAACCAACATTTTATTTTGATGGGTTGCTGTGACAACCTTTAAATGTCTATTTGTATATGATATGACCATAGTTTTTCTTAAAAGAAATGGTAAAATGCTCATGAAGTGACAGTAACAGTTCTAGAGATTGTCTATGTGTTCATGTATTCGTATATTGAGACGGCAAAGAGGAAAAAACAGTAAGCGTGAAGCGCACTTCAGTATGTTTGTAGTAAATGTAACTGCGCATCTGTGCCATTCATTCACACAGAGACACGCAAAACAGGCCAAATTCATATTTAAATAGTATTTTTGCAGCTTAAAATTAATGGACACTTTGATTCACATATACAGAGCTCTGTGGCCATTTGTAAATTTTATGGGTCTGGCTTTGTGTCTCATCCGTGTCCAGCTATTTTAAGATATACTAAACAGCTCATTTTTCTGCTTGATTTTGAAAATGGGTGTGCCTTACCATATTATTTTAACTCTTTCCCCATCAAACACGGAATTTTCAGTTACAAACGCTTCCCGGCCAAACATGGGATTTTCTAGGTTTCCACGTTCTCGGTAATACAGTATACACTTGGGGCGCTATTACACATCTCCGGAATCTAGAATGTAGTCTAGAAGTCTAGAATGTGCCGAAAAACACAAATAAGGAAGATGCAGAAATGAGCAATCTCATATGTAAGCATATGCATATGAAAAATAATGCGATCATCAATAATAAACAGCATATTAATAAAAACCGCACAATGTTACTGAGTGAAATGGTGATCAAGGAAGTGGTAAAGGACTGTGAAGCTTTGGGAGTGCTGATGGAAGCCATCTACTGCATGTTTGCTTTGATAGTACTGAATATGATCCAGATATAATATTTGTAAAAAATGTGAAATGGAGTAATATATCATGTCAATGTTTGAATAAACTGACAGCTCGGATGTCCAGATTATACTGTAATAGCTGCAAATGGTAGATGTTTTGATGAATCAAAAATTAAATTTTTTCTATGTATAAACTGTTTATTTAATAAAATATGTTTTCATAGTTTGTGTTGTCCCTTATCCCAAATTAAAAATGATTCATGCCAATATTGTCCCAAACCCCACTTTTCTAGGGTGTTTCCAAACTTTTGAAAGGGCAGTGTACATTCAAGTATTTATTAAAAAAAAACAATGCTTTAAGCTAGAATAAAACAGTTTTTTTGTTTAAAAGTAGAGGGTCTGTTCTTTATTTTGATGTATTGCATGTTCAGATATTTATGCAACAAAATATTTTCGATTCCATCCACATTTTCTGCATAGCGGAAATCATAGGGCCCTACTTACAGTAATTGCATACAAATATATTTCTGTGTGAAGACAATTTTTTCCTATTTTTTAAAAAGAGCATCTAAGGCCTCAGCCAAAAAAAGGCCTTATTATAAAAGGAACTAAAAGAAAATGTCAAGAGGTCAGTGTTTATCCTGATATTCCTCAAGGAACAACCCCACCGACTCAACAGGCAAGAGTCCCTTCATTTAAACGAAGAGCACCAGGTCACTGAGAGCCACGCAGCTCATCCCGCAGGCTCATTACCGCATACAGTCTGCCGGCACTGCATGTCATTCCACTGGAGCAGTCAGGCGAAAGAAAGGAAAGGAGACGGCTAGCGGGGACGTCGGGACAGAAGGAAGGGAACAAGTGATGGTAGATGGGGGACAACGGATGATGTTTTATGTCTGTACAAGCTGAAGAGTGCGGAGACAGATAGCAGACGGTGCAAATGAAGCTGCTGGTTTAATTGACTAGTGATGTACAAAGTGATGAACTTTCAAAAGGGAATGATGTGTTGGAAAAAACAAACACTCAATTCTAGTTAGACATTTCCAAACATGCATAAAAACAAAACATATCTACACTACTACTCTAAAGTTGTTGTTTTTAAGAAAAAAGTATCAGTTTTAACAAAAATTCATTGATACTAATAAAAATGTTTCTTTATTTTCAGCAAATTTCTTAAGAATCATGTGACACTGAAGACTGGAAAAATGATGCTGAAAATTCAGCTTTGCAGTCACAGGAATAAATTATATTTTAAAATATATTAAAATAGAAAACAGTTAAAAATTTAAAACGCAATAATTTCACAATATGGCTGTTTTACTGCATTTTTTTAACAAATAAATGTACTCTCCTGAACATGCATTGAATACTGACACAGAAGAGAATACATTTTTGAATAAAGTTGTTATTTTTGCTTTCTTTGAACAAAAATTATTCTTGTAGCTTCATTAAATTACAGTTGAACCACTATTTTAACAATGTCCTCACTACTTTTCTGGGCCTTGAACATGTCAGTTGCATTGCTGTCTATGAAGAGACAGAAAGCTCTCTGATTTTATAAAAAAAAAAAAATCTTAATTTGTGTTCTGAAGATGAACAAAGGTCTTAGGGGAACGACATGAGGGTGAGTAATTAAAGACAGAATTTTAATTTTGGGGTGAACTATCCCTTTAAGGGCCAGACAAACAATGAAAAACTGGCATAAAATCTAAATTATTTGAATATTTGGTATATTTGGTTGAATATTTATGGTAAAATAGAAACGAATATATATATAGAAAAAAAAAAAAACATTAAATGGCCCTTTTTAACTTACTACTTTTAAAGTGTACTTGAGTATATTTGTTTGATTTGTTTGGTATCGTATCATTGATACGATACCATACACTACCACACTTTTAAGTTTGTAAAATGCAATATAACGCTTTCATACAAATGTAGCCACTTGATGTTTCCTTGTGGAGTCTCTGAGCATTCAACACAAGTGAAGCTACTAGATCCATGTCTTCACTTATAGGAACATTTATGTATGTTTTTTAAAAGTGTCATTTATTTCAACTTGCACCGTGCTTCTACAAATACTTGGCTGTGACAACCATGACGGGAAACAAGGTTCAAACTGTCTGGCACGCCCTGGCATGGCAGTTACTGTTGCGCTGCCAATGTGGAGATCTCAAATCTTCCACTTTCATTTTAGAATGGAGGTTGAAATGGATCCACTTGTGGAGCGCCTTGGATGTCAATTTTGACACATCACGCTTTGCTGAGAACTACTGAGGCAGACCTGGCAACCCATCTGAGCTGTGCTGAGGGATGCGGAGAGCTGTAATGAAAACCGCCATCAGTGTACACCATAAATGGCCACTTCAGAGCGGTTCTGGGCAGCTCTCCAGTCAGAACCAAAAGTCAACAAACAAGAGTCTAGCTAGATGGAGAAAGAGACAATCCCAGATCTAGTCTTTATTTGTGTTGGATGAGAACACATTGGACTGGTTTGGTTTGAAGGACGGTGAGAAATATTTGTTTTTAATTAGAGACAGTCAAACAAGGTCCAGATACCATTTAAAACCCGCAAGAGTAACACATTCCAGACCGGTACCATTTCCTTTGCTCCTTTTCTGCGTACCTTGCTTGACAGTTGCTATTTTCGCTCTTAGTGGAGTTTATTGATAAAACACTTTCAAATTTCAAGCTGCAATTGCACTAAGATTTTACATGAAACTGATGTGACCACAAACAAATGCAGGTTTCATCTCTACACCAACTGCTGAGCAACTCTCACAAGAACAACATCTGCTGTACTGCTCACTGCTCTGCATTAAAAAAGGGAAATGACATACCAGTAGGACACGTCGAGGGGCTTGAAGAACTGCCGTTTAATTAGGTCTGTAAAGAAGGCCTCAGTCTCCCTGCATGCTTTGCCATTTCCTATGACAATGGTTTGACAGCTGTGGTGAAAAAAACAATACAGGTCAGAAGTTTGGAATAATTAAATTTTTTAAGAGCTTTGTAAAGAAGTCTCTAATGCTCGACAAGGCTACATTTATTTAAAGGAATAAAAGCAGTAATATTTTGAAATATTATTGCAGTGTAAAATAAATGTTTTCCACTTTAAATATATTTGAAAATGTAATTTATTCCTGTGAAAACAATGCTGAATTATCAGAAGCTGTTACTTCAGTCTTCAGTGGTGGATTTTCAGGATTCTTTAAAGAATAGAACGTTCAAAACAACAGCATATATTTGAAATAGAAATCTTTTGTAAAATTATAAATGTTTTTATTGTTTTTTTACCAATTCAGTGTGTCCTTGCTAAATAAAAGTATTGTTATTTTACTTTTAACATTTTTACCCCAAAGTTTTGAATATTAGTATATATATTAAGCAGCAAAAAAAAAAAAAAAAAAACATTGATAGGTAAAACAACAGCTGAAAATTCAGTTTTTCCATCACAAGAATAAATTACATTTTTAAATATCTTTTGGACAATAAGATTCTTTTTTTTTTTTAAGTATCTTCTGCTCACCAAGCCTGCATTATTTGATCCAAAGTACAGCAAACATTTTGAAATCATTATTAAAAATAACCGTTTTCTATTTGAGTATATTTTAAAATGTCATTTACTCCTGTGTTTCAAAACTTAATTTTTAGCATCATTACTCCAGTCACATGATCCTTCAGAAATCATGCCAATATTCTGATTTGCTGCAAAAAAAAAAAAACATTTATTATGAGTATTATTATGTTGAAAACAGCTGAGTGGAATGTTTTTCTTTGATTTCTAACATTATACATGTCTTTATCATCCTTTTTGATGAAATACAAAATGGTATAGTTTATAATGTTACAAAAGCTTCTAATTTCATATAAATGCTGATATTTGGATCTTTATATTCATCAAAGAATCCTGAAAAAATGTACTCAACTGTTTTAAACATTGATAATAATAGTAAATGTTTCTTGAACAGCAAATCAGCATATTAGAATGATTTCTGAAGCATCATGTGACACTGAAGACTGGAGTAATGATGCTGAAAATTTAGCTTTTATCACAGAAATAAATTTCATTTTAAAACACATTCAAGCAGAAAGCAGTTATTTTAAATAGTAAAAATATTTCACAATAGTACTGCTTTTGCTGTATTTTGGATCAAATAAATACAGACCTGGTGAGCAGAAGAGTCTTCTTCAAAAAACATTTTAAAAAAAACTTACTGTGCAAAAACTTTTGACTGGTAGTGTATATTTAAACTCTTAAAGAAAAGAGCTCTTTTAAATTCTAATAATATTTCCTAATATCTCTGTATTTTAATCACATAAATGCAGCCTTAAAGCAACACTAAGGCTCAATCCCAATTCTACCCCTTAGCCCTACACTTAGCCCTACCCCTCCGTTTGGCGCGTTCACGTGAAGGGGTAGGGGTGTCTCATTTCTCTTTTGGTTGGAGGGGTAGGGGTAAGGGGAAGGGCCAGATAGCCCTCCAAACGAAGATTTTTCAGGACCTCACTTCAAACGAAGGGCTAAGAGAAATTTCCAACATGGCTGCTCACTCGAGCAAGCAGACTCGTAAATATAAGTAATTTTTGCCTTTAATAAGGATTTTCATGACAATGTTTCAATATATTTATATTACCTTCAATCTTGTGTTTGTGTTTATGGTGTTGTTTTGTAAATAAACGTTTGCAAAAAAATCGCTAAAGTTTGCTAGCAGATAGCACTGATTGCACGATATTACAAAATATATTTTTATGTCATATACACTTGACTGCATGTTAGAAACATGAAAGACCAGTGGCACGGCAATTTCCACTTTTTAAATCCCCTCTGATGCGCATTATTCAGTAGTGTCCTGCATTCGCAAAAATCATGGCAGTCCACCACATCCAGTCATGTGAATAAATGTAAATATTTGCTCAAAACACCCAATAAAGACAGTGATGATGCAGTCAGGACCGTGGAGCCGGCTTGCTTTGAAATGCATTTAATGATTGCGCCTAATGCGCCCGCTCACCGCACCAGTAATTTAAATCAGTACATAATAATAAAAACTATACCTTACAAATAAAAAGAAGCTGATTTTTACGATCAGAAATTTCTTAAACCAGTGAACCCCTGTAAACATTTAGTCCAAGGATCCAGAAAACGAATGCGTTCAAATAGAAAGTTCAAAACGAAATTCACAAATGAAGCATCTATACTTCTCCAGGCACCACTACACTGATTAGCAATTTGCCGCGCATGTGATAATGCGTTGTTTGTTTTGCTTACGGCCACATGTGAATGAACGGTGCGTACCGGTCCGTACATTTGTATTTTTTGCAACATGACAACATTTTGACATCTTGGAATGAGTGATAAACATCTGCGCATGTCCTCTGACGTAACATTAGGAACTAGCTACAACGTATGATGACGTATAACAGTGTTGTAGCGGTGTCCCATTTCTTAGGGGAAATATTTTAGCCCTTCCCCTTTACACTTTGTTTCAAGGGACAAGGGGAAGGGCCGAGGGGTAGGCGGAGGGGTAGAAAATAGAATTGGGATTGGGCCTAAGTAACTTTTCCCTCAATGCTCTCTCTACAGGTTAGAAGCGGAATTGTCCATTACCGCTGTCGTAAATAATTTAGCCTACCGTCGTTTCACATGCATGTTATTTGTTTGAAAGGCTATTCAGGACCGGCTTTGGAAATAACCATGTCCAGTGACAAGGTAGAGTATGTTGTATGACTTTATAAAAGTATGAAAACCTTTTGTGAAGCCTGCCGTGAAGCAAGTCGCATTTGTAGTATCATTTGAACTACAAAACCGCGACCCGACGACCCAAATTTACATAGTGCTGTTATGGCTGATAGACGGTCGCAAAGCGAATACGAAAGTCAAGTGCCGTTTCACCCTGTTATGAGTTGATGAACCACTGACATGAGTTCGGAAACATTATTTTAAGGTAAAAAAAAGTTACTTAGTGGGGCTTTAATGAGCATTAAAAAAACTGTTATCATTATGATTGCAATACCTGTATTTGAACATAAGATGGCCCAGTTTTTCTGCTTCTTTGTGTTTAGCATGACCATGAAGGTACACCACATCTGTGTGCAAAATCTGACCTGAGGACAGAAAAAAGGAAGAAGATATGTCAGGACAGCAGAGGACGTATGCGACTAGATTTTATGTGGACATCAACTTAACAATACATTATCATCATGAAGGTACAGCAGACTCCCATTTTTTTCCTCTCCAATTTTTCTGCACCTTGTTTCCCTCTCCTCTCAGACAATACAGTTTTCTGTCAGCCTGAGACTGAGGCAGTCTAATCGCAATAGACACCTCAAGAGGCCGGCAGGTCATGTGACTCCACACCCACAGACCTGTCACAGTCAAGCTGGGTGTGCATGTGGTGCTGCTGCGGGGCAGAGGACAAAACATGGCAATGCCACCTGACACACACCCGCCAGGCCGATCAGTCGCCTGGACGCAGGGCACACACAGGGCACAGCGTGCCACTCCTCCCACCGAGAGGGCACAACGGGCATTCTCATCACACCTGCCAATCAGACACTCTCCTTCATCAACTTTAAAAATATGTTGCACTAAACTAAAAATAAAATAATATCATTAACAGGCAAAAGTTCATTAAGACTATGGTAGTTCATTTCAATATCTATCTATCTATCTATCTGGTATTTAGTTAGCTTAGCTATGAGATAAAAAGAAAAAGTTGTTTTTTTGTCCTAATGTTTAAATGTAATATTGTAACAGTAGTTTTGTTAAACTATTTTGTTTTACTATTATATTTTTTGGTAATATTTTGAATTATATTTGTTATATTTTCTACTTTCATTTCATTTTTGTTAAAGTTTTGTGTTGTCTTTTTGACATTTTCATTAGTTTCATTTATGTGTCTTTATAGTTTTAAGCTTATTTTAAATTTATTTTGTTTTAATGATTTTAATACTTTCATACTTAATCATTAAATAACTAAAACTAAATGTTGCCTTGGAAACAAGCTGAAATACAAAACATTTAAGGCATTTAAAAATATATTTTATCTATCTATTTCATGCAGATATTTAGTCAGTTGGCTGTAAAATATTTGAGATGAAAAGAAAAAAAGTAGCTTTTTTTGCCCTAATGTTTAAATGTAATATTGTAACAGTATGTTTTGTTATAATACTGTATAATTATTTAATAATTTGCTAGTTTTCTAGTATCTTTTGGCTGTCAACTAATAATGGTGTCAGAGTTATGAATACTTATGGTAAATTTGAGCTGATGATTTAAAAACTTTATTATTAACGATAGAGACAGACAGACAGACAGATGTAAGGCAACGATAATAACCATGATATAGTAGTCAACACTTGAAGTGGATCAAAAAAGTGGATCAAGGTTGTCCTAAGACAAGAACGATTATTGTTTTGGTTTTAGGACAACTTTCTCAAAACATTTTGATCCACTTCAAAATGCTGACTACTGTAGATATAGTTTAAGATATGGATATATACACATATTTAGCATTTATTCATAGCGCATTCCATATTAACTCTGGTTCTCTTACTGGTGGGGGACAGGATTGCTATTTTGCAGCCGTGGTGAAATCCTGGGTCCACTCCCATGATGACTCTCCCACGTACAGGACACATCAGAAGGCGCTGACGCAGATTACGAACAAACATGGCGATGGACTCTTTTTCAGCACTAGAGGTCAACTTACTCCTGGGACAGAAAAAAAAAAAGAGTTATAAATGTAAACAACAGAATGTTACAGAAAGAAGATATGAATAAAGAAGCCTAGCTATACAGCAAGAACAAACCTGTAGCCTCGACTGAGAAAGGGTAGAATGAATCTCTTGTAGGAATCTTCAGCAGCATTCTTTAAAACAGTCATCAGTTCTGGCCGTGCAAAGCCCTGTGGCCTCCACCTGTAAGTTATATGGTAGATAGAATCCATTAGTTTGCACGCTTATATAGCTTCCCAAGAAAGAGTGTGAGATTGTGATTGTATAATAACTACATAGAAATAATTAGCTTTAAGTTGAAATGTTTAAGTAATGAGGGGGACAACTGATTATCTTTTAGAAAACCAAGGAGCTTTTCATTGCAGTTCATTGCATAAATATTCTTTTAATGAAAATTCAATTTTGGCACAATAACTCAGCACTTTAATATTTTGTAATAACTGATCATGGATAACAGATTTTTTTATGTTTTTAAAAGACATGCTCACCAAGGCTGCATTCATTTAGTAAAAAAAAAGAAAAGAAAAATTAAAAAAAAAAATGGTAATATCATTACAACTGTAAATGTAATTTATTTCTATGATGGCAAAGCTGAATTTTCAGCAGCGATTACTTCGATCTTCATCATCACATGGTCTTTTTGATATCAATATTTTGTTATTATTTTTTTAATTAACAATTTAGTATTAAAAAAAGAAACATGCAGCCTTGGTGAGCATTAGACACTTATTTCAAAAACATAAAAAAAGAAACCTGTAACAAAAACGTCACATAAATAAACAATTAAAATATATTAAAATACTAAATAAAATCCTAAATACATTTTTAATAAAATTAAATTAATTATAATTTGTTATTATATCTTAAATATAAATTTTAAAATATAATTTAATAAAAAGAAAGAAAGAAAGAAAGAAAGAAAGAAAGAAAGAAAGAAAGAAAGAAAGAAAGAAAGAAAGAAAGATGCAGCCTTGGTGAGGATTAGATATTTAGGTAACACTTTACAATAAGGTTCATTAGTTAACATTAGTTAACCATATTAGTTAACATGAACTAATAATGAACTGGACTTATACAGCATTTATTAATCTTTGTTAATGTTAATTTCAACATTTACTAATACATTATTAAAATTTTGTTAACATTAGTTAATGCAGTGTGAACTAACATGAACAAACAATGAACAACTGTATTTCCGTTAACTAACGTTAATAAAGATTAGTAAATACATTAACAAATGTATTGCTCATGGTTAGTTCATGTTAGTTAATACATTAACTAATGTTTAACTAATGAACCTTATTGTAAAGTGTTACCGATATTTATTTACAAAAAAATCTTTGTAACAAAAACTTTTGACCAGTAGTGTAAATGTCAGATAAATAAATAATTTAAATACCAAATAAGTCAAATTAATTTCCTCTCAGATTAAATTAATTATAATTCGTTAATATAACTTAAATATAAAAACATAGTTTAATTCTGTTTCAGATATCAATATTTTTTATTAAAAAAGATAATTCTTTAAAATAACGTAAATATAAAAAAATACATAATATTTATTTTATTATATTTCAGATATTAATATTTTTTATTAAAGAAAAGAGAAAAAAGAAAAGAAAGAAAGAAGAAACATGCAGCCTTGGTGAGCATTAGACACTTATTTCAGAAACATAAAAAAATCTTTGCAACAAAAACCTTTGACCAGTAGTGTAAAAATGTCAGATGAATAATTTAAATATATTAAAATACTAAATAAGTCAAATTAATTTCCTCTCAGATTAAATAAATTAAAATTTTTTAATATAACTTAAATATAAATACATTATTATTATGTTTCAGATATCAATATTATTATTTTTATTTAAAAAAAAAGAAAAAAATAATTCTTTAATATAACTTAAATATAAAAATATAATATTTATTTTATTATATTTCAGATATATTTTTAATAAAAAAAGAGAAAAAAGAAAGAAAGAAAAAAAGACTATGGGTTGACTATGCAATATGAAAATGTATATATGGAGATAATTGGTTTATTAAAAAAAAACACAATTTAAACCTTAATTATTTTACAATTTTAAATAAATTTTTTATGCATTATTTATCAAAAACATCACTTTAAAGAAATGGGGTCTAACGCATTGTGTAAAGAGCTACATCAATATCAAAACCTGTAGTTTATCAACAGCTGGCAGTGTCAACCCATTGCCCGTTAAACCGGGCCAGACCATGAGGGAGAAAGTAAGAAGAGAGGTGTGGTGCATGTGTGGGCATTGTGGGTGTGTGCTGACCTGACGTTGATGCACCACCTACAGAAGTCATTCTTCACCCAGTCGGGGATGTTGACCTTCACTGTCAGAATCTTCAGATTCTCCCCACGGTTAATGGCTAACGTCTGAAACAAGAGAGTAACCTGTAGAGACAGCCGACACAAGGCGAGGCACAGTAGCGCACCGTCAGTACCACCCCCTCCCGTCCTCTCCTAAAACTAGTCAGCGCGCACCAAGACGCACTCGTGTCGCACCAAAAAAGCTCCGTGCCTCTCTCACTTTCCCCTTACTGGCCCACTAAGGGAAAGTGACATGCTGTGAAGCAAATAGTTTTAAGTATCTGACCTTTTCTGAGGAAAATCTTTTGAAAGGAAACAAGAGGGAAAAGATGACCCATCAATCTGGACTCCAAGCGGAAGAACCGAGCTGACAAATGCCACCAACCCCCTACACAAAACACACACCCCACCACAGAGCAGGCAACCGCCCCCTCTGCACCGCTCAACAGCTAATGGCCCGATCAAGACGTGAATTAATGCAGCCAGAAATATGATGAAAATTATATTTTCATATTTTGGCATTTCAACACCCCAAGGCAGCTGTTTACTTGGGTTTTCTCATGCGATGTTTATCGCATTTGAAGTTTTGCATGAGATGAGGGAAATGTCAAAACAAATATCAAACTTTTCCCCATACCTTGTGTCATTTCCAACTTGGGCTTTTTTTAAATTAATGCTTATGTATTAATGCATGCATTAAACTGGTCTGAATCATGTCAAGAGTAAAAATAGCATTGAGAAGAATCATAAAAATACATGCGAGCATAGCATTGTAGATTAATGGAGGACAAAATATCTATCAATAAACAGCTGTCAAAAACAAGCCACAAATTCACTTCTGCTTGCCATCACACAGCCAGTATTATAATTATGTTTGTCACATACAGTACAGAAAAGGCTAATATATGTGACCCTGGACCACAAAACCAGTCATAAGGTTAAATTTTACAAAACTGAGATGTGTACATCATATGAAAGCTCAATAAATAAGCTTTCTATTGATGTATGTTTTAGGATAGGACAATATTTGGCCAAGATACATCTATTTGAAAATCTGGAATCTGAGGGTGCAAAAAAATCAAAATATTGAGAAAATCACCTTTAAAGTTTTCCAAATTAAGTTCTTAACAATGCATATTACTATTCAAAAATTACATTTTGATATATTTATAGTAGGAATTTTACAAAAAATCTTCATGGAACATGATCTTTACTTAATTTCCTAATGATTTTTGGCATAAAAGAAAAATCAATCATTTTGACCCATACAATGTATTTTGGCTATTGCTACACATATACCCCAGCGACTTAAGACTGCTTTTGTGGTCCAGGGTCACATATAGGAAAAAAGAAAAAACGGTTAAAAATAAAAATTTAATTTAACACCCAAAAATAAGAAAATCTGCAATTTTTAACAGATTTGGATTTAGAGTCATGTTTCAGACTTAACAGTCCAGGACATGACATTTGAAAAACAGAGGAGGGGAAAACGTTTAGTCTAAATATTCAACATATCATGTTCCTCAATAACAATGAAATCATAATTGGAAAAATATGAGGAATGTAAGCGACAGAAATGAGTATTATTTTAAGGACTGAGCTATTCCGATTCAATATTTTTTCTCCAAATAAAGGCAACGGCATTGCCATTGAACAAAGAAATAGAGGATGGCCGCTACAAAAACAGAAAGAATGGAGGTACTTTTCACTTCCTATTTTTGCATGTACAGAAAAACAAACATACACAACATGGGGCTCAGTATATCAACGATCATTCTTCATACAAAATAAATATGAGCTCTTTTGTTAGCGAGAGCTAAACATTTGATGTTTAGCACTGATTATGTTGTAGTCAAGCTATCATAAGCTCAAACAAACAAACAGAAAGCAAGTCCACATTTTATGTTACTAATTGGCAATTTGTCGATTTTTCAGCCACACCTTTTTTAGTGAGTGTGTTAGAGGATGAAACAATTTGTATTTGTCTTTTAACTTCACAAAAAAACAAAAAAAAAACTTGTGCATTTTGACTCTTGAAATGTATCTTTACAATATGGATATCACAAAGATGAAATCATTGGGAAAATAACAACACTCATTTTCATTGATATAAATACAACAATGTATTTTTTTTTTGTTTTACAAAATGCCAGATATCAGCTAGAAACAGCCTCTGAAAGCTTATAAAAGTAAGCTTAGTAGTTAAGATAATATTTTAAAATGTTCGACAATAGAGTCAAGTGGCCAGAGAAGTAAAAGAACACCATTATAGTTTATATGTCTTTTAATAAATCATAAAAACATGTCCAATGTAAATAAATAAATAAAAAAGGTAATATTAATGCACAAGCCCATGATTTACTTTAACATTGAAGGACATAAAATGTCTAAATTTCTCCCAATACTCCAATTTAAAATAAATAAATAAATAATAAACAAAAACAAAAAATAGCATATCATTTGGCAATGATGAGATGTACAGAGGTGCATAGAGTGGAAAAAATGTATAAATAATTTTGTTCTAAATCTAAACTGTTTATTACAATACTGATTAAATACGGTAACACTTCCCTAGTGAAAAATAAATATGGGTCAAAGACGTTAAGATGTCCACATCAAAATAAATTGACAAAAGTGATTTTAAGTCCATAGAAAGCACATTAAATGTAAGTAAAGTGTCAAATTTTTAAGGTTTCAAAGTTTTTGAAGAATAAAATGTCAAAATTTGGTTAAAATAATGTTACACTGTCATTCAGTGTAACACAATATACACGTAAAAATTCAAACAACATGCTTATTCTGACTTGTACATATTAATATATATAAAGGAATAAGGGAGCATATTAAATTTTAATGTGTTTTAAACTAGTAAAAAAAATTACTGACAAATGGGCAAAACCTAGGATAGTGTCAGATTTTAAAAATGTAGAATTATAACTGATTAGTATTTAGGGTCTAAGCAATTTGTCTTTTAATATGTCATAAAGTGATTTTTGTTGCAAATATGCTTGACATGATTGTTACACTGAATGACATTTTAGTGGGTGTCTTCTGTAAATTTGTGAAAAATGTATATTTATTATTTGCTCAGAAAAAAATTAAACAAAAAGGTATTTTTTGAGGTATTTAAAGCAGTATTACACTTACTGTTTAACACTTTTTCGTCTTCGACCCATGTACTAAAATGTATTTAAAATAAATTTATTTAATGCTAAGTGTACTATAAATACATTTACATATTTTGTACTTAATAAAAATACCCTGCAATTGTACTTTTAGTACAACTAATCTGAACAACTAATTTTATACTTAATGTACTTCAGTTGTGCAGAAGTCCAACTAAAGATATACTTAAGTATATTTGAATGTGCTGAAGTGGAACTATTGCAAGTATACTTTAGGTACAATTTAAACATTTTGCATTTAAAGAAATATTTTAAAGATCCTAGTCAATAGCGACATATTTTAAGCTTAATATTCAGAAATATAGTACTCCAAATAAACTATTTTATATAGTTTATATATCAGTAAGTCTCAAACGATATGTCAGTAAATATGTTAATAGACTTGAACTATACTTATAAAATAAATGCATTTTAAATTGATTACTTTTTTACTAGGGTTTACAAAAAGATTCATTAGTTAACATGAACTAAGAATGAACAAAACTTCTACAGCATTTATTAATCTTAATGTTAATTTCAGAATTTACTAAAGCATTATTAAAATCACAAGTTGTATTTGTTAACATTAGTTAGTGCACTGTGAACTAAAATGAACAATAAACGACTGTATTTTTATTAACTAATATTAACAAAGATTAATAAATAGTGTAATAAATGTATTGTACATTGTTCGTTCATGTTAGTTAATACATGAGCTAATGCTAACAAATGACACCTTATTGTAAAGTGTTACCACAAATACTTGATGAAGCAAATATTATTTTCAACCAAAGTTAAGCAAAATATGAATATATGTAAATATACAATTTAAACTAATCAGTGTCAAGTTACCTAGTTATTCTGTATGCTTCTGTCTTTAGTCTACAAGTTTCATCTATCAAAATGTTAGTTACACGAGTAGTGCAAGCAGTTTGACCAATAAAAAAAATTAAAAGAAAAATAAGGTGTCAATTCTGCCTAATTTACACATAAAGCATCAATGTAACATTTGTTCATGGAGTTAACAAGACCTTTCACCAACTGTTACACCCTTACGATACGAACACATGGAACCCACACACACACATCTGTCCTTAATACACTCTCACAAGTAATGTGTTAAATTAAACAAGCAAGTATGTGTGTATACACATGCCTCCTGTCAAAATACATTCCACGCTCCTCTCTAGCAAAACCACGAAAAGGTTCATTTTAGCCGGAGTGTGACAGCTCACAGGTCACGGCAAACTCAAATTAACACTCACTGACAATCCACGTCAGCAGATTAACAACGGCTAAACTGTATGCTTCACAGGAGATCTCGCCGGCACTCATTCACTCACTCATTGGGCCCGTCTTTCGCTCGTTGTCTCTCTCGCTCTCACCCTCGCGCCCCTATCCCCCTCCTTTCTCACAGAGCCCATGAGCGGCTGTCATCGTGAAGCAGCGGCTGTCAATCCTAGCCTTTAATCCACAGGCACGTGGACGGGGACGTGTCACATATGTTAAGAGGGGGAGATCGGGAATGACTGGGGGACAGCGAACGGGGTGAGAGAGATGCATAGAGGGAGAAAAGGATGACAGAGTCACTATGACATGTGGCCCACAACCAACTCTGAGTAAGCGGCTACCCGTGAAGTGAGAGAGGGGGAAGGGACACCACTGACACAAACACATACAGTTGAACAGGACTGACAGAAGAGCTTTAAAGAGTGGCACGAGGACCTGTGTGTATGGCACAACACTCGCTCTCAAAGGTTTGGACACACCTACTTATTGTTTATTATGTTTTCACACTATTCTCCAATTATACAACAGCCCTCAGAACAAAATAACACAAGCATGGCACATTACATAGTGACAAAATGTTATATAAACAAAAAATTAACCGATAACTGATATTACAGTCAAACCAAAAATTATTCAGACACCAGATACAATTTTTTTTTTTTTTTACTAGTGTGTGCAGGACAATATAGTTCATGTATGTAAGTGAGGATAAAATAAAGTAAACTGTGACATATTACACCCAAAAATTGTCCATACAGTTGACTACCAGTAAAAATGATAACAATTTGGGACCAAAAATTATTTAGACACTTTGACCTGTCCATGTTTAGTTTAAGTGTTTTTTCTTTAATTGCTAATGCGACCATTTTACACCACAGACTGAACAAAATTAAGCATTGCTTGGTAATTGGTCAACGCCGTATCGACCGTTGTATAAATAATTTCATACTAACAGCTGTCTAAAATTTTGGTTGATTGATTGTAATCCATTACATACATTTCTATCAAAGTTATCTGACATTATCAAGATGAATTTGTTCTGACACAGTTTAACTCTTGTCTGAGTTCTTGTCATATTTTATTACCATTTTATAAATGATAGCAATTAAAACTGTGAGAAATGTGAGAAACGTTGAAGGTGTCTGAATAAATTTTGGTTTGACTGTATATGTCTGGTGTAAAAATGAAAATTAATATCAAAAGTAAGAATAACAAGGGTTTTGTCAAAAAACTTTCTTTAAATGCTTTTAAATTATTGTATCGTCAAATCGGTTTTGAAACATTGGCGCCGATAACAGTCAACCCCTAATTTTCGACTTTTGTTTTTCATATGCAGACTAAATTTATATTGCTTTACAAAATTCGCACAAGCTTTTAGGTTTTTGCATGTCATGGCAATTCAAGTCCCGGAAACCAACTAAAACTATTAAAAATATTTTCTTTTGTTTCTTTTTTTAAATCTGGAATAAAATAGATGAACAACAGCTGTAAAATGTCCACACTAATAAGCTTTAAGTGGATAAATCTGAAAACGTTGTTTTCGCATTGTAGTGTGGACTGTGAAAACATAAGCTTTAGAAAACAATGACGAATATTTAGTCATGCGACGCATATTGTACCAATAGATATTTATGTTTATACCGGTAATTGTGCCTGTTATGTGCTATTCACTGTCACACTGCTGCTAAAGGGATTTACCTTGTACACTCTTCATATTACAGTCCTAAAATGATGACAGAAAATTTACTCACAGTTGCTGTCCTGCAAAACATGACGACAGCTGCTTTTCAGATAAAATATGAGTAAGTGCAAATTTGGACGCATCAGTAAATTATTCCAATTTCCATAAATTAAACGATCCTGCCATAAAAATTGCGTGAAAACGTATTATGTCTCTTCCGTCTGTATAATCTCAGTGAGTTTTTGGAGGCTTTACACATGCGCAGTAAGGCGAATCTAACATTTTGCTATGTTTCGGTGTGGATGAGAAACTTTTCAGAAAAACTCCATTGTTTTAAAACATCCAAATGTATCTGGATTAATGTAGACGTAGCCTTAAAGAAGTGTTGCCTTGGCCAATTGAAAATTGAAGTTGAAGTGCTAAAAAAAAAAAAAAAATGGTATACAGAAATAAAAATATATATATATGAATAAAAAGCCCATAAAATAATACTTAAACAAAATTAAAAAATCTAAAGTATAAAATAAAAGCTAATTGAATATCAATAATTACAATTATACTAATAATAAGAAGAAGAAATAATGCTGATGAGCCCCTTATTTGCTTTTGGGATCTAGAGGAACGTTTGAACCAGGAAACAATGACATGCAAGGACATTTGACTTAACAACCAGGTAAGAATTTGAAATCTCACTCATTTTTATTATTATTTAGAACAGAAATTCTAATTTGAATCATGTGGATAATGAAATAGTAGTTTTGGGGCCAGTTTTACTAAACAGGGCAAATTAGCATTAGAGGGCAATTCCATAAAAGCGCCAATGAGAGGGGAAAATCTTGCGTGTGATTTACTAACAATGCACACACAGACGCAGCCAGATCCAGATCATTTCCATAATGACCAGCACAATCTACAAAGAGCAGTGCAAATTACCGCCTGTTTTAAGACATGCTTTTTTGCACCATTAAATAATGGCTCGAATACCAGTAATTTGACGAGCACAAATATTAGTAGGCCTAAATCAAGATGCGTGATTCATTTTAATACTCTCCTCCCGTAAATTTTGCATCTAAAAGGGAAACACCTACAAATACATATTCAATAAGGTCAAGTGCAAAAATACCTGTGTCCAAGCCTTTTAAGCTTTAATAATTTACTGCATGTCTTTAGTAAATCCTGAAATAACTATTTTAACGCCAAAAGACAGTTTGGCCCTTAACATCTCACTGTTGAAAAGGCTTTTGTGAAATTTGCTAAGAAACCAATGTCACTGCATATGATATTACAATCTTTCAATCAAAAAATTCAAGATTAGAGATCTGAAATTGTGAATCTGAAAAGTAAATCTGATAAGACACGAGATAAAGAGCTGACCATACCTGATGGTGCTGGATACGATGGATGTCAGAGGTGAAGTCAGCATACAGGCTGAACTTGGCAATGTCCTTTGGTTTGCTCTTCTGATTGCCCTCCTGTGGCTGCTGTTCTTTAAGGGCTGTTTTAGACACTGATGAGTGAATGGTCACCGCACTCCTGTCACACCTGAGAATGAACATACATGCAGAGTCAAACACACACTTACTGTATAATTGGGACTGACAGGCTAGAAAATGTAAGGGGAGATCCACATAATGACAACAGAGCAAGACAAACAGATTAATATATAAAGGAAATGGCTCAAATAATTAGTGTCTTACAGCGACTGGACATAGGTGAGAGTCTCTTTGTCCTTTGCAATCATATCTGCCAGGATCTCCTGCACACCTGTGGCCACCTCATCCAGTGTTGACAACCCTACAGACAGGAAACAACACAGATGAAATATCACATAACATTTATGTGGCTCTGCAAAAACTCTGCAAGAACTGCTTTTTTTAATGGAAAGTGTGGAAACAGTTGCAAATTATTACTAATTGTTTTTAAAAATATGTCAATGTCAACTGTCCATAAGCAAAAGCAAACAACAACACTAAAAAATCCCAAAGTACTTTGCTGCCCTCTACTGACTTGTTGTCTTTTAACACTCTTTTTTTCTTTTATTTAGTGATTATGGAATGAAAAAAAAAAGTAAATTGCATGCTAAAACAAAACATGAAAGTGATGTGGAAAGCCATTAATCAGTTTCAAAAAGCATCAATGTTACACCTCAGAGGACACTGAGTTGTGGAAGCTGGTCAATAAGCACTATTACAACAGGCTGGCTGCTGTAAGTATGCAAAGGGCTGATACCTTTAGTGTTAGGCTGGATCGAGGAATGCAGGTCTAGAGTCTGGGGTGACTGAAGCAGAGCCTGTGCGGCAGGTTCCAGTCCTAGCTCCTTAGCTCGCCGTGCCTTGGACAACTTACTGCCCTTTTTATAGGGAGCATACTTAAGAAAGGAAAAACATAAGTATAAACCATTATTATGTCATTTACGGTCAAAAATGTGCCAAATGGTCAAAGTTTCACATTAATAGGTAAGCTGAGAAGCTTGTTCTTCTCTATTCTCACCACATGATCTATTTCATCAGTCGTTGTGCAGTTCTTTAGAGCCACTTCCAGCTCTGAAGTAAGAACCCCCTCCTTCTTTAGTGTCTGAGCAACAGATTTGGTCTTCTTTGCCACTGACCTAAGACACATGAAAAAAATTAACTCTGTGTACTTATGTTATTAGAGTGTTGATCCTGTTTGCTTTTCACTTCGCTTTCATGTTAGAAAAAGTGCTTAACTGATGTCTATTTAATTGTAAAGACAAACTACTGTTCAGAAGTCGGTAAGTATCTAATCACCAAGGCTGCATTTATTTGATCGAACATACTGTAAAAACAGTAATAATGTTATATATTATTAAAATGTTAAATTACTAAGTTTTAACCAATTGTCAACAAAAAGTTATTAATCGTTTAAAATCTAATAAAATTTTGTACAATCATTTTTTATTTTATATATTATAAAAAAGTACAGGTCAGAATAAGTTTGTTGTTTATTTTTTGCTTAAATATATTTGTTTCGCCAAATGACAAGTGATCCATATTTTTACTTTTTTCACAAAGTTATCTGAAACAGTTAAGTAGATGTTTAATTGTAATTAATATGCTTTCTATGTATATAAAATCACTTTTTTTTTTACAAGATACACTACTGTTCAAAATTCTGTAAAAAGGTTTTGAAAAAACAGTAATAATGTTATATATTAATTAGTGCTGGGCAACGATTAATTGCAATTAATCGCATCCAAATTAAAAGTTTTTGTGTACATAATATATGTGTGTGTACTGTGTATATTTATTATGTATATATAAATACACACACATGCATGTATATATTTAAGAAAAATATGTTATTTTTATATAACAAATATATTTTTATATATCAAACTGAATATAAATATACACATTTAAATACATGTATATATTTTTATAATATATACTGTATATTTTTTTTAATAAGATATACTGTATGTGTGTGCCTTTATTTATACATAATAAACATACACAGTACACACACATATATTAGGTACACAAAACTTTTATTTTAAATTTTTTTTATTTTAAAAACTTTCAATTTAAAATTACTGTTATCTGTTTTCAAATATTTTAAGAAATGTAATTAATTCCTGTGATGGCAAAGTTTAATTTTCAGCAGCCATTACTCCAGTCTTAACTGTCACATGATTCTTCACAAATTCACATTCCTTATTATTATCAATACTACAAACAGCAGCGTTGCATAACATCTTTGTGGAAACTGTGATACATTTTTTAAAATATTTTTCGTAAGAAATTCCAAAAGATGTACTGATCACAAACTTGTCTACAGTTGTGTAAGATAATGTTACTTATCCAAATTAATGAAAAGATGAAATTATTTTATTTTCTCATTTAGTCTTAGCATAAATTCCTTACAGATTAACCAGGCATTTACACAGAGAACATTTCAAGAATTGATCTCTACTCCCATCTACTGGTCACATTTGGTTTCAACAGGCTTATTAAAGTAACTTTGTAGTCACATAAAAAAAAAAATAATACGCATTTTGTGTTATTGGAGACATTGAATTAATTGCAAGGAACCAGTCAAGACATACAAATTCATTGATCCAAGCCGTTTCTATAACATGATTAAATAAAAGCTTTATCCAACAACCACAACACAAAACACTTATTCGGTTTACTTGAAAACAAAAGATGAGGTAAAATATTAAACAATTTTAACTAAAGCATGTCACTTAAACTGAATAGTAGATTAGTTTAAAATGTAATAAAAAATAATTTCCTTTGTCTCCTTTTTTTGTTTTGCCCTTCTCGTGTCTTACCGTAACTCTTCAAGAGTCAGTTGCACGTCTCGAACAGCATCGGCATCCATATGGTTGATAAGCTCCTTTCTATAGCGCACCATGAAGGGAATAGTGTTCTCCTCCTGGAAGAGCTGTACAATGTTGGCACACACCCACTGCTCCACACCAGTCTTCACAGCAAGAACCTACATGGGATATAAGAAAAAATTGAAAAAATAATGACTATCATACATTTTTACCATGATTTTCAGAAGACACCTAGTAAATAGTTCATACACCAAAAATCTTGTCTAATTAATTTAAAACTCTCTTGGCCACTATCATTCAAACAACTAGGATTTACCCCTTTGTCAACAAAATGGTATTAAATATTTAAAATATAATAGAATTTGGTACAATCACTTTTTCTTTTATATATTTTTAAAAGCACAAGCCAGAATAAGCAAACTGTTTATTTTTTACATTAATATATGGCTTCACTGAATGACAATGGAATATTATTTCACCCAAATTTTAACATTTTATTTTTACAAATGTTATCTGAAAGCGTTAAGTAGGCATTTAATTGTATTAATATTTAATTTACATTCTGCTACAGGCACCCATATATATTTGATTATGACTATAGAATGCTGTAATAATTTACAATATAGCAAATAATAATACATTTAACAATGCAACAGACTGAATAACACAACATCAGCAATTTCAAAAACATTACGTCAACCAGTATCTCACAAAGTAGTAACTTACCTGAATGGCATCCCAATTCATCTGTAAGTCCTCCACGTAGGAATTGGCCGATTTGAGTTTTATTGGTCTCCCCTGGGTCGCATTTGAGGTCTTCTGCTTCTTCTGAGCAGGTTCCTCAAAGGTGAAGCTGTCATCTGGCTCCTCTTTTTTTACCTTGGGAAAATGTTGACTGGATGATGGACACTCATCAGGCATATCTCTTGGGAGAGCTGCATTATTACTGTTTAAGTTAATGGACAACCTCTAAAATAAAGCAAAAGGTTGAAATTAGATAAATGATTTAAGTATATGATGTTTGTGTTGGATAAATGTAATATATTAAAACTGTTGATGTCAGTCAGGGTGGTTCTTTTATGCAAAGCAAATTACATTACAATTGCTGATTTCCGTTACATGTCAAATAGTATATACAGTTGAAGTAAAAAGTGTAAATACACCTTGCAGAATCTGCAAAATGTTCATTATTTTACCAAAATTATAAGCATCCTACAAAATGCATGTCATTTTTATTTAGTACTGACCCGAATAAGATATTTTAAATAAAAGATGTTTACATATAGTCCACGTGAGAAAATAAGGGTTGAATTTATAAAAATGTTTTTTTTAGTGATAGTTGTTCATGGGTCCCTTGTTTGTCCTGAACAGTTAAACTGCCCGCTGTTTTTCAGAAAATTTTTTCGGGTCCCGCACATTTTTAATTTTTTCAGCATTTTTGTGTATTTGAACCCTTTCCAACAATGATTGTATGATTTTGAGATCCATCTTTTTACACAAAGAACGACTGAGGGACCCATATGCAACTATTACAGAAGGTTCAAATGCTCACTGATGCTCCAGAAGGAAAACGATGCATTAAGAGCTGGAGTGAAAACTTTTGAACAGAATAAAGATTTTTCTTATTTTGCCTTAACATCATTGTTTTTTTTTTTTAGTACTGCCTTTCAGAAGCTACAGAAAATAAATAAGTTACATTTACCGTCATCTTCAAATTCAAAAAGTTTTTACACCCGGCTCTTAATGCATCGTGTTTGAACCTTCTGTTATAGTAGTGTGTGAAAAGATGGATCTTAAAAATCATACAGTTATTGTTCAAAAGGGTTTAAAAATACAAAAATGCTGAACAACCAAAGAATCTGTGGGACCCGAAGGATTTTTCTGAAGAACAGCAGGCAGTTTAACTGTTCAGGGCAAACAAGGGACTCATGAAGAACTATCACTAAACAAAAAAACACAGCTGTGGATCATTCAGGTAACAACACAGTATTAAGAATCAAGAATACGTAAACTTTTGACACGCTTCAACTATTCAACTTATATTTTCTCTTGTGGACTGTATGTAAGCGTCTTTTATGTGAAATATCTTATTAAGGTCAGTAATAAAAAAAAAAAAACATGCATTTTGTATGCTCCCTCTTATTTTGATAAAATAATTAACATTTTACAGATTCTGCAAGGTGTATGTAAACTTTTGACCTCAACTGTAGATGTAGAATTGTGAGCAAATAAAAATCAAAGCACAAGCATTAATGACTTGCCTCTTCTTTGACTGTCACATGCTGCTGTGACTCCAGCTTTGGTAGAACCGCATCCTTGGTTTGTTGCTCTGCATTAGCCTTCTCTTTCTTCGCTTTAGGGACCCGTGCAGCTCTCGGCTTTCTCTCTGCTTTAGGTTTTGGTTCTTTTGGTTTTGGCTCTTTAGGCTTGGCCACCCTCTTGGTCACTTTTTTCTTTTCAGCTGTTTCATCTGTCTCCTTCCGACCACTTCCCTTAGGCTTACCTTCATTTAAATTTGGCAACCATTCCTCTAACTCCTCACTGTCATCTTTTTGATTTCCTGCCCTGTACCAAGAAATTTGTTTTATTTCATCAAGCAATTAGTGAGAATAAGAAATAGAAGAACACCATAAAAAAATTGTGAATTGTAATACAAGTTACAACAGTTAAACAGCAAGAGTTTGACACACCAGTTATAATTCAAAAGTAATGTTCTATTGGCAGAAATAGCCTAGAGTCTGTTTTGCTATACAGAATGTTGTATTTTAGCTAATCTGAAAAAATTAGGAGGAAAGGAGGTGACGTGAGGCCAAGTATGGTGACCCATACTAGGAATTTGTGCTCTGCATTTATCCCATCCAAGTGCACACAAACAGTAGTGCACACACACACACCGTGAACACACACCTGGAGCAGTGGGCAGCCAGTGCTGCGGCGCCTGGGGAGCAGTTGGGGGTTCGGTGCCTTGCTCAGGGGATTGAGTCGTGGTATTGAGGTTGGAGAGAGTGCGGTACATTCACTCCCCCCACCTACAATCCCTGCCGGACCTGAGACTCGAACCCGCTACCTTTGGGTTACAAGTCTCACTCTCTAACCATTAGGCAACGGCTGCCCCTATAACCCAACTATGTTGGTCTGTGTAAAAGCAAAGCCACTCACATGCCATCAGATTCATCATCTGTCGCTGGCTCTGTATACACCTTCGCCGTTCTTGTTCTTCGAAGCATCTTTGTGTGGAAAAACAATGAATGAAAACAAACTAAACGACAATAACAAACCAGGATGTATGGGACAGTAAAAAACTCTTTTAAAACTTGGACATGAATATCTTTTTAAATCAATATTTTTCTGTTCAATTTATGTACATGGGCTATTTTACAGAATATTTGTCAGACATTTATTATGTAATACCGAAACAGTGTATGTTTTAGTCCATTGGCTGAGGCTGATTTTAACTACAGTACACCCCTAAATTTATGATCAGGAAGTATTCCTGTGTGCCCCTCTCTCATAGCTACTAGGTTTGTGTTCAAAAGTCTGAAAAAACCATGTGCAACATTAAGTAACAACTTTTCTGTAATTAAGCACGTTTTAGGGAGTTATTCCTTAACATTTAGTTTTTATACGTGTACCACTGTTGAGAACTGTGCTAGTAACCATGTGCTGATTAGCATATTTGTGCTAAGTTCAAAGTATCTAAAATTGTCACTACCAAAACATTTGGTGGATTTTCGGTAGTGACATCTTAGTTGTTTTGGATGTTATCACATAAAATTGTCAATACCAAAACAGTCATGACTGAAACGTGTCATTATTGTTTCTTATATTTTCCTCATATATTGGGGGAAAATTAAGTTTTAGTCCAATTATGCAATTTTTGTATTTTAGTATGTTTTAACAGTGTTTTAGTTTGGAAGTATTACTGCATGGGATGTTTTGTCAAAAAATTAAGTATATTGAATTATCAGCTACAATGTTATGATAGTGTTTGGTTCAATGTATATTTAAAATAATGAATCCTTAACTTTTAAATCATTATGATCAACTTTTTGCCTTTTACAAAGAAAAGTTGGATTCAAAATACAACAAATCATAAATCACATTCGAAATATTGTTAAAAATGTAATTGTTATTGAATTACCTCTGCAATTTTTGAATAAAATAGCACAAATATATATTTATAATGTAGATCAAAGCAAAATCTTAACAGGCCAACATAACCCTTCTTATTAAATTATTTTTAATTTATTTATTTATCTGCTTCAGTAGTGACAAATTTGGGGAGAGGACAAATATTCCTAAACATTCTAAAAATATATATAAAACGAGAATTAACTGCACAGTTACTAGAAATCAAAAAGTCATTTTGAATTTAGCGCGCTAGCAAGAACGTGTACGTTAATTTGGTACATTGTCTGGGCTATTGCTTCTCTCAATGACCAGCGATTAAACCAGAGTTGTTTACCTACACAAACGGCTTACAAAACTGTTCAAACTTACAGTGTTCCTCTGACAGGCATCAAACCATAACACATTTCACGACTGAATGATGGTTTGTTTCCTCAGCAACGTCAGCAGTAGGAAGTGATGTAGTTAATGTTCTCGAACTCTTAAAATATATAATAAAAGTTCGCTAAAAGACTTAAAGGTGTATTAGATTCAATTATAGAAGAAACACAGTCTGGATTTATGAGTAATAGTCCTATTACAAACAATATAAGACTAGTTTTAGATCTTTTGGATTATCCTGAATTTAATGTAGATAATAGTTTTATTCTTTTTCTTGATTTCTGTAAGGCCTTCGACTCCGTAGAGCATCAATTTATTTTTGAGTCACTAATAAATTTCTTCACAAGTGCAATATAAACTCTTTATAAGAACTGCAACAGTTCGAATAAACTGCTTGGTGGCACTTCTTCTAGATTTAATTTATCCAGAGGGATTCGACAAGGTTGCCCTGTCTCTCCATATTTATTTTTAATAGTAAGTCAACTTCTTGCCAATCATATTAAAACCAGTGCTGTTAAAGGTATGACTATTATTGATAGAGAACTAGTTATAACACAATTAGCAGTTAATACCACCCTTTTTCTTCAAATGAAAACCAAATCCCCATTGCAATTGAAGTAATAGATCAGTTTTCTAAAGCATCTGGTGTGAACTTATGGCGGTCAAAGAATGCTCAGTGGCATCTTATTGTAATATTCCAGTCAAAACAGAAGTCAAATACCTAGGAATCATAATAAGTAAGAATCAACAGAACAGAAGTTAATTGAATTTTATTCCTATTATCCAAAAAACTCAGAGGAAGTTAAATCAATGGCTTTCAAGAGATTTATCATTAAAGGAGTAGTCCACTTTCAGAACAAAAATTTACAGATAATGTACTCACCCCCTTGTCATCCAAGATGTTCATGTCTTTTTTCTTCAGTCATAAAGAAATTATGTTTTTTGAGGAAAACCTTTCAGGATTTCTCTCCATATGGACCTTTATGGTGCCCCCTAATTTGAACGTCCAAAATGCAGTTTAAATGCAGCTTCAAAGGGCTCTAAATGATCCCAGCCTAGGAAGAAGGGTCTTATTTAGCAAAACGATTGGTTATTTTCTAAAAACATTTACAATTTATATATTTTTTAATCTCTACACAGAGTACACACAGAGCTAGACAAGACAAGCATTTAAGGTTAAAAAGTATAAATTGTAATTTTTTTTTTACAAAATAACCCATCGTTTTGCTAGATAAGACCCTTTTTTCCTCAGCTGTGATGGTTTAGAGGCCTTTGAAGCTGCATTTTGGAAGTTCAAACACCATAGAAGTCCATTATATGGAGAGAAATCGTGAAATGTTTTTCTCAAAAAAACATAATTTCTTTACGACAAGAAAGAAAGACATGAACATCTTAGATGACAAGGGGGTTAGTGCATTATCTGTACATTTTTGTTCTGAAAGTGAACTACTCCTTTAAGAGGGAGAGTTTTGATATCCAAAGCAGAGGGTAGCCTATATCCCGACTAACTTATACAGCTATAGCTCTTCAGGTTGATGATAATTTTTTTTTTTTTTTTTGGTGCAGTCTCTCCTAAAATATGTATGTTGTTTAAACGGCAAAAAAAATTAAATTATCAGCAACTCCCACTCACCCAGTCACTCCCCTATAGGTAAAATATGTTTTTTCCCTATCGTTGTAATATATAACAGATCAATAAAAGCCCTTTTCCAGAAGGATGTTGCTTTGAAACCAAATGCAACAGCATATTGGAATCAATTTGTGAGTGATTGTTCATTGGAAAAAAAGTCTGGCTTCTGTCTTTTCTTTTTCTTTTAAACTCCTTCACAGAATATATTCCGCAAAGCTTTATTTATATCTACATTTAAAAAAGATATAGATGTAAGGTGTAGCTTTTGCAAGCAGAAGCCAGAAAACGCTGTTCATTTTTTTTTTTTTTTTTTGACGAAATGTACTAGATTTTACGACACACAGGAGATTTTAGGCATCAGTCTCGCGTTTACTTTCTCTTTAGAGCCACTCACATCAAGGCCACACCTCCATAAATTGAACACGCCTCTCTTAAAACCCCACACACCGTTGAACTGGTACACTACATAATAAAAGTTAATCTTTTCTCAAACTTTTCATCAATATGCGTTAATACGTGCTGCCCACCCCCAGCACATGTTATTTGCTCTTTAAACCCGGCCACTTCCGTGAGTTGCACGGTTTGTTTTATAATTATTGCCAAAGCTGTGTAGAGTAACTAGTTAGAGAGTGTTCCTTGCTCTTTAAAATGAAACGCAAAATAACTCAATCTGAAAGAAAAAAACAGTCTGCGGGAAGATTGCAACAATCCAGTCAGAAACCTAAGGATTTAAACGTGCATGCAAGGCAAGTTACATTTGTTGGACTTTTTTATAAAACAAAAAGCAAAATCAGGCAATGTCAATGTCAATAAAACAATATCAGGCAATGTCAATGTCAGAGCTTAAATGTATTTCGTTGTAAAAGAGAAGAACTTTTAAAAGGTGACACTATGAAGATTGAAATTTAAATCTGCAGTGTTCAAAAATGAGCTACACTTTATTTCAAGGTGTCTTTGTTACAGTGTAATTATACATTTAAGTAGTGTGTAGTATTAATTAACTACAGTGCCTTGCAAAAGTATTCATACCCCTTCATTTTTTTCACATTTTGTTTTGTTGCAGCATTATGTTAAACTGCTTTAAATTAGTTTTTCCCCACATCAATTGACACTCCATACACCATAATAATGACAAAGCAAAAAACAGATTTGCAAATTTTACAAATTTATTAAAACTAAAACACTGAAATAAGTACATTGCATAAGTATTCATACCCTTAACTCAGTACATAGTTGAAGCACCTTCACAGCCTCAAGTCTTTTTGGTTATGATGTGACAAGCTTTGCACATCTGCATTTGGCAATTATCTGCCATTCTTTGCCTCACCTTTTCACCTCTCAAGCTCTGTCAGCTTGGATGGGGGCTGGCAGACATTTTCTAGAGTCCTAGTTGTTCCAATCGTCTTCTATTATGGATAATGCTTCTGTGAACCTTCAATGCAGCAGATTTTTTTCTGAACTCTTCCCTAGATCACTGCCTTAACGCAAGTCTGTCACTGAGCTCTACAGGCAGTTATCTTGACCTCAGGACTTGGTTTTTGCTCTGATATGCATTTTCAGCTGTTAAACCTTTTCTGAGAGGTGTGTGCCTTTCTAAATCATACTCATTCAAATGAATTTGCCACAGTTTAACTCCACTCCAAGTGTAGTAACATCTAGAAGCAATATGAATGCTCCTGAGCTAAATTTTGAGTGTCCCAGAAAAGGGTATGAATACTTATGCAACAGGATCTTTTCAGTTTTTTATTTTTAATAAATTTGCACAAATGTTAAAAACCTATTTTTTGCTCTGCCATTATGGAGTAGGGAGTGTAGATTGATGTGGGGAAAAAAGTAATTTAACGTAGTTTAACATAAGGCAGCAACATAACAAAATGTGAAAAAAATGAAGGGGTATGAATAATTCCACAATGCATTGTACATAACATACGGGTTAGGGTTACTTGAATGTAATTATGCATAATTTATTTTTTATTATAATAGTAAGAACATGTAACATGGAATAAGGACACTTTAAAATAAAGTGTTCCCCCCCCCCCCCCCCCCCAAAAAAAATGATATAGGCAATATAAGCTAGGACTAAAACTAAGCTAAAGCTATGCAATTCAAGAGTTCATAACATTTCATCTTCCAGCAACACAGTGCAGTTGTAAGCAAAGGCAAAAGCATCAACCATACCACAAAGATTGCAATGTCTTGAATATAGCCGCATCTTGAATGTAGCCCACTGGGTCAAAAATCTCATGTTTTTTGCGTCTGTGTCCTTCTTTCTTAAGATCCCAATGGCAATGGACTTGGACTAAAACAAGATTTTTTTATCTCTGCGTTCTCTCTGTGTCAATATCATTTCTTCTGCATCTCTTCTCTGGTATGCAGCTTTTTTGCTTCAAATATTGATGTGTTGTCATCTATAAAGTTTATGCATTTCTCCTAAACTCATTTGTGTTTTTCTCCAGACTCTATTGACCTCAGTCGACCTTCAGATGTAGGTCTCAATCACACTATAAATATCTACCTCAAACCCGAAGAGGGGGTGAAAGTTGGCGTGTGGTTAGTTTTAAGATGTCTACAGTACACGCCACACATATACACATAAAAATATAAAACAAGACAATTCGAAATAATCAGTGTTATAATATATTCTTTTATTAATGTTTTCAAGGCACACTGTACCTGAACATAGATGGAAGGAGGCACAGGGGAAGGATCTAGCTTGGTATGAGAAAGCTCTGGGGGATGGATCACCCATTTTCATCTACCTCCATGGCAATGGGGGTAACAGGCAAGAAACCTTTTAATTACTTTAAAACTATTAATTACTTTTATTCTTTGTTCACTAAAGATTATATTTGTATGCATTTGGTCTGCCAACCTATAGACCTCAGTCAGGTTAGCACCATATTTAAATAGTGAGGTTGCAAACAAACTGAATGTAGACATTAAGTGATATGCTGCAGTTGCCCATCCCAGTTTTTACTAAGGTAAAGTGCAAAGCAGTGTTAAGTTCATTGCACAAGTCAGATCACTGATCTATGCAACGAGATTATGCAGATATTGCATAGTGTCTATAGAATTTAGTCAGGTTAGAAACAATATTGAATTCACATGATGAAAATGAGGCTGTGAGGAATAGACATTCTAACTGACTTTACAATGGCATACACTGTATAATGGTCCTTCACCATATTTTCACAACTCTCTCTTTTGGAGTTATTTTCTACTTTTTTCCTGGAAAGAATGCACTGTACTTCATTACAGCCTCATTTTCATTCCTGTCTAATATTAGACAAAATATCACAGTCCATGTTACTATGAATTTGTCTAACCTAAATAAGATGACCATATATTGACACTGGCCAAAACAACTTTCAGTTAATCTGTGTTTTTTTATTGTAATATACTGTGTAATTTTTCTTTGTTTTTGCATTAAATTTAAAATACATGTTTGCATGACTACTACTTGTATTTTCAATAAACAGATCTGCACCCCATCGTATTGGAATTGCAAATGTGAGCAAACTCACTTATTTCATTATGAAGAAAGACTCAGAACTTGAATAGTGGTAGTGACTGAAGTGTCTTGGTCATATAGGTCTTGAGTGCTCTTGGATATCATGTCTTGGTGTTGGACTACAGAGGTGGGTTAAAGTCATTGGAACTCATTTCAAACTTGGTCTTCAAGATATGATTTCACTATTGTTTAAATATATCAGGTTTTGGGGACTCCACTGGTGAACCTACAGAAGCTGGTCTGACTACTGATGCTGTGTACTTGTACCACTGGGTTAAAGCACGCAGTGGAAACAGCCTGGTGTGTGTGTGGGGTCACTCGATTGGTAGTGGGTGCGTAGAATCACCTTTTTTTTATTGACTTTTGCTATGTTTACTAGAAATGGTTTAGAAAGAAAAAAACATAATCAATATAATTGTAAATAAAAACATACAGTCAAGCCCGAAATTTTAAACTTAAAGTTACTTTTATTCAACCAGCAAGTTTTTTTTTTTTTTTGACCGGAAATGACAGACTTCTCCCAAAAGATAATAAGACGATGTACAAGAGGCATCATTGTGGAAAAAAATATTTCTCAGCTTTTATTTACATTTGAACAAAAAGTGGCATGTCCAAAATTATTCGTACCTTTTGCAAACTGTCACAGTCTGTGGGAAAATCCAAAGTTCTATACCATTCCAAATAGTCCAAGCTGTCCAAGCTCTAAAGTATCCTAATAACCCCTTAATCATTGGGAACAGCTGTTTTAATCAACTCAACAGGTGAAAAACAGAAGCTCTCTGCTGTTGCAGGGCTCGAAATTGCGACCGTTTTGGTCGCATATGCTCCCAAAATTTAAACTGCGCAACCTCAAATTATATTTGGGAGCATTTGTGCGAGTGCGAGAAATTGTTGTGGTGCGACTTGGTTTCATTTCTTTACAAAACTTTCGCTAGCCTAACTTCTGCACAGACTGTTGTGAGCTGATACAGTGACACCTTCGCCGTTCTCTCCTTTGATTGTGGACAATTAAAAAGTCTCCACAATCTGCTTTTGAAGAAATCTACTATATTTCGTGCTACAGCATAACGTTACATATTCTGCCGCCTCCGTCTCAATATACTGTACAACGGGGCATACATTCACATTAAATGATAACTCAGCGGCAGAGTTCCACTCACGCAGGGGCGTAATTTCCACTCGGGACACACTTTTCAAAATCCCGTTGGTGTCCTCCCACTTTCAAATGGTTTTGTTAAAGTAATCTCTTGTATTGTAGAACGCACGCTCCGCGCCGTCGAGAGTTTTGCACGATCGTTAAAACGAAACCAAAAGTAAGACGCGCACGCGCATTCAAAAGCAATTTTAATACCCTAAGTTTAGAGAGCGACTCCCCAATGCGCGCAAATTAGGATACATAAAATATCTAGGCTGTTATTAGTATGTGGGCTTTAATAAGTTGTGTAGTCTCTATATCTCTGTATCATGCTTGAAAGATTCGGTCTCTATTTGCACTTTGAATATTGAAAGAGTAGCCTACTTTGATCATGCCTGCATTTATTGTATACATGACTAAGAAAGAACTGTGTCGTTTATTTTTTGTTGTTTATACTGTAGATTGTTTAAAAATGCAGTGGTTGCCTCTAATTTAAATGGCTGTACCTATAATAGAGAAAACAAACATCTTGTTCATGTACTCATATTTTCATTCATTCTTGTCCCTTGCTTAAGGCGTAAAATAAATATATAAAAAAGGCTTTCAGAATCAGCCCATTTGCTTGTAAAACATCTGCAATCAGAATCGACCATGAAGAATCAAGATCGGCACATTACTAAAAAGAAATTAGTGCTCCTAAAATTTTTTGGTGCTCCTAAATTTTTTTTGGTGCTCCTAAATTTTTGAAGTTGGGAGCACCAGTGCTACCAAGTTAAAAAGGTAATTTCGAGCCCTGTGTTGGTTTGTGGACAGTCATGGGTAAGACAAAGAAGCTCACTGAGGACCTGCGGCTGCGCATTGTGGCTGCTCACAAGTCAGGAAAGGGCTATAAGACCATATCTAAATGTTTTGAAGTCCCAGTAGCTACAGTTCAAAATATTATTAAAAAATACAAGACGTTCCACACTGTGAAAAATCTCAGAGGACGTGGTCGGAAGCCAATAGTGACACCTGTGCTGGCCAGGAAGATAGTGAGAGAGGTAAAAAAGAATCCAAGGATCACCACCAAGGCCATCCTGATGAATCTGGGCTCTGCTGGTGGCAACATCTCAAGGCAGACAGTCCAACGGACACTGCACACTGCTGGGTTCCATGGACGCAGACCAAGGAGGACACCACTTCTCCAGATAAGGCACACAAAAGCCCACTTGGCCTTTGCAAATGCTCATCTGGACAAAGAAGAAGACTTCTGGTCTTCTGTTTTATGGTCAGATAAAACAAAAATTGAATTGTTTGGCCACAATGATGTAGCCTTCGTTTGGCATAAAAAAGGAGAAGCCTTCAACCATAAAAACACCATCCCCACTGTCAAACATGGTGGTGGGAACCTAATGTTTTGGGGGTGTTTTTCAGCCGGTGGACCAGGGAGCCTAATCACAGTAAACGGCACCATGAAAAAGGAGCAATACATCAAAATTTTCAACAACTATCAGGCACCAGTGGACATTTCAGCACGACAACGACCCAAAACACACAGCAAAAGTGGTGAAGAAATGGTTAGCAGACAAAAACATTAACGTTTTGCAGTGGCCCAGCCAGAGGCCTGTCTTAAATCCAATTGAGAATCTGTGGAGGGAGCTAAAGATCAGGGTGATGGCAAGGAGACCCTCCAACCTGAAAGAGTTGGAGCTCAACGCTAAAGATGAATGGGCAAAAATACCAGTGGAGACATGCAGAAAGCTGGTCAGCAATTATAGGAAGCGTTTGATTGCTGTAATAGCCAATGAAGGCTTTTCTATTGATTATTGAAAAGGGTATGAATAATTTTGGACATGCCACTTTTTGTTCAAATGTAAATAAAAGATGAGTAATAATTTTTCCACAATGATGCCTCTTGTACATCGTCTTGTTATCTTCTGGGAGACGTCCGTGTCATTTCTAATTAAAAAAAAAACTTGCTGGTTGAATAAAAGTAACTTTAAGTCAGAATTTGCCAGGGCTATGAATAATTTCGGGCTTGACTGTATATGTAATGTTTCTTCTACAGTATGTATAGTATGTTTCTTTTTCAATAGTGTTACGACTAACACTGCAGTGAAATTACTGGAGCAAGGTAAGAACTTGACTGGTTTTAAAAGCAAGCATGCTTTAATGTTTTAACATAAATTTATTGACTGTAGAGACTGGGTGACTCTTGTTAAAAAAACAAAACTGCACATTTCTTGACAGGAAAACAGTTTGATGGAATAATACTTGAGGGTGCATTCATAAGCGGACGAGGGGCAAGCAGCCAAGCTGTTGAACACCCTTTTACTTGGGTAAGTAATGTTCTGGATCTTTGAAATTGTGACAAACTGGGTCCTGACAAGTTTTAGATATTTTTATTAGGACATTATAGATTTTTTTTAGGGTATTTTTGAAAACTACCTTTCAGACAACGCAACATTGTAATTGGAATATATTAAAGTTAATTCATACTTTACATACTACACACATGCAAAGTAATATGTGTCATTAATCATAGATTGGTACATGTAAGTCTTTTTTTTCCCCCTTTTCTCTAGTTTTATTGGAAGTTCCCATACATTCAGTTCTACCTTCTCAATCCACTTAAAAACAACAAGTACACCTTTCCAACTGATGAGAAGTATGTGATATTGTTTCACTAAATTATTAATATATTTGACAGTGTGAGTAGAAATGTGATTGTAATAGTATTTCTAGTGCTACAGTATGTACAGTATGAAAATATAATACACTTTTCATCTCACATTTTCTCCCCCATAGTTTGCAGAAAATTCAAACTCCCCTCATGATTCTTCATGCTAAAGATGACCATATAGTGCCCTTTGCCTCAGCTCAAGAGGTTTGTGTGTATGAAATGTAAATGACCTCATACACAATTATTTGGAAATGCATTTTTACTTGACTGTTTTCTGGCTCAGATCTACAGAATTGCAAAAAAGGCCCAAAATTCAGATGAGCGGGTCAAACTGGTACCATTTGATGGATCACTTGGCTATCTTCATAATGGGCTGTATAAAGACCCTGGTTTGCCAAATATCATAAGGTGATGTCACTCTCTGAAAATGTTTTATTCATCTGAATATTATTTATTTTAAGATTAAAAATACTTTGACTTCTTCTATGGCTTCTGCTTCTTTGACTTTTTCTTCGACTTTTAATTTTTTTCTTCAACTTCTACTTCATCGACTTCTATATGGCTTCTGCTTCGACTTTTTCTTCGACTTATACTTCTTCGACTTCTATATGGCTTCTGCTTCTTCGACTTTTTCTTTGACTTATACTTCTTTGACTTCTATGGCTTCTGCTTTTTCGACTTTTTCTTCGACTTGTATTTTTTCAACTTCTATGGATTCTGCTTCTTCAACTTCTATGGCTTCTACTTCTTTGATTTTTTTTCTTTGACTTCTTCAACTTCTATGGCTTTACGTTCTTCAACTTTTTCTTCGACTTCTACTTTGACTTCTATGGCTTCTGCTTCTTCATTTTTCTCCCCTTTCGACTTCTACTTCTTTGACTTCTATGGCTTCTGCTTCGTTTATTTTTCTCCTATTTCGACTTCTATGGCTTCTGCTTCTTCGACTTTTTCTTTGACTTCTATGGCTTCTGCTTCTTTGGGGGTTTTTTTCTTCGACTTCTGCATCGACTTCTATGGCTTCTGCTTTCTTCAACTTTTTCTTTGACTTCTACTTCTTCGACTTCTATGGCTTCTGCTTCTTCGACTTTTTCTTCGACTTCTGCTTCGACTTCTATGGCTTCTGTTTCTTCGACTTCTATTTTGACTTCTTCTATGGCTTCTGCTTTTACCTTTTCTTCGACTTCTACTTCTTCGACTTCTATGGCTTCTGCTTCTTCGTTTTTTTTTTGTTGTTTGCTAATGTTGAATGGTTGCAAAAAAAATTCATGTTTTCTTCATTACAGGGAGTTTGTGCAGTCACTGATGACATGAGCGACACACACAGGAGAAATTACATCAACTAATAGCCAGCTAAATATCTGTTTCTAATCATTAGTGTTGTAACTGTAAATTTACACTTGTTTTAAGTACTATGCACTTCTAGGATAAAAACACTGTAATGACTGACGTATTTGTTTCAGAATTACACCAATAAGGGTTAATTTTATTGTCTTGTTAATATTTGTAAAATTAATTTCTTTGAAGACTCCATTGAAAAAAATTACATTTTTAATTTTTTATTCAATACAAAATTGTGAGTTTGTATCACAGTGTCCACTGCCTAGAAACATTCTGATTGACACCATCACTTTATCTATTGGAAAGCTGTTTTACTGTATGTAAACCCCCCCCCCCATCAAATGTTTCTACAGAGAAGACGTATAAATAGAATAAGGTTCTCATATAACAACTTTAAGACAACTGATAAAAAAAAATAATTCATGTCAGGCATGTGCAAAGCATGTGGCAATGCAAAAACATACACAACTCTGTTGTGGTGATTGTTAAATGTCAGCAATCAAAACTGTCTCATAAGCTACGTGTAATTTGTCTGACAGTTTATAAAGCCATGGCTGGACGACCACCGTGGCCTTGGCCTCAGCACTCGGCCCGGCCACGTTGGCTATGGGCATATCCCCCATAAAAAAAAAAAAAAAAATTCTTGGGGGAATTTAGGGGTATAGAAGGGAGCGCTAGAGGAGTGAGCTCTGGAGGGAGTTCTGGAGGTGGGAGCTCTGGGCGAGCGGTCTCTGGGCGAGTGGGCACTAGAGGTGTGGAGGGCTGGACGGAACCAGCAGAGACTCAGGAGGGCTGGACGAAACCAGCGGAGACTCAGGAGGGCTGGACGGGACCAGCGGAGACAAAGTAGGCCCAGGAGAGCTGGACGGGACCAGCAGTGGCTCAGGAGGGCTGGACGGAACCAGAGGAGATGAAGGAGACTCAGGAGAGAGGATTGGTGCGGTAAACTCCAATGGGAGCGCCAAGTCCGTTAAATCCATTAAATCTATCTTGGCAGGGGACTCAGGCGAGGCCGCCATCTTGGCCGGGGACTCTGGCAAGGCTGTTATCTTGGCCGGGGACTCTGAGGCCTGCTGTACTACCGAGCGATGGCCGGTGGGCTTGAACGCTGGGCAGCGACCGGTGGTACTGGGCTAAGGACTATGGTGGAACTTCTGAGAACTTGGGGAAGCATGAGAGGCATGGAGGGATTGAGCTCATTGGACCAGTAGGTGAAAGACACCGGCGGGTGGTGAGCTGGAGTGACCGCACGCTTGCGGATGGGAGGAGGATGGGAATCCTCCACATCGACATAGAACATAGAATTACTTAGCTGAAGAACAAAATTAATAAAATCCGTGAGGGGTTTGCAGCAATCGTCAGGAGTTACTTAACAAAACAAAGCATCATCTTTAGTCCCATCCGAAAGCATGTATTTAACATAGAATCGCTCCAGCTCATCACATGTAAAACGCTCAGGAATTCCTCCACATACTCCTGCAATGGCCATTCCCCCTGCTGGATATCAAACAAAAACTCCTCAGCCCAGTACATCATTTTGGTCCTGTCTTCTGTTACGAGCTGCTGGGGGTGAGGAGCCATAGGGAAACACGTAGGAGCCAGGAGTACAAAACAATCAAAATATTTAATAAAACAAAACAGGAATCCAGGGAAACATACAACCATGACATAACGTTAAGACAGGACCATGATACTTTGGAACAAACGACCTAGGGGGTGAGCGGGGCACAACCTAACGTGGGGTCAGTTGTAACACACGTGGTTCAAATATTTCCACACACGCTAGCATAACCAAATTTACTGTATTTACTAGTTGCCATGGCAACACTATGCAGAGAAAAAAGAACGCCAAAATTCAAAAGCATTTTGAAGATATCGCTGAATATTTATTTTACCATAGTAAAAGTACATTTCTGGCTGAAGTAAACTTTTAATTTCAGTTTTTAGTATTCATTTAAAATTAGACAAAACTGCTATTATTTTAATCCCCAATTTGTTATTTATCAGTTTAGATAGTTTATTAATGCTTCGCAAACCAGCAGAAGACACTAACCTGTTTTAAACTCCAGTCGCGCAGATGGGGAACGTTGTAACACTTTGTTACAATATGCCCCGCTGTTATTAAACTATTATTCTGTGACATTAGCGGTGCAATTTACACTATTTACTACTAAGGATTTTGATAAGAAACCACAAGAAACAGGTGAATAAAGGCTGACAATCAATGTTTAATGTTCAGAAGTTATTATTTCAAGAAAGGTAAAGCATTTTGGCTCTTTATTTGTGTCGTGTTCTATGAGAGCTGTGTGTGGAGGAGTGGAGTGTTTTTCTGAATGTCTAAATGTGTTTCATTTATTTGTCCACATTGTTTTGAACTACTGTACAGCTGTGTGTTGCGATTCAGGGCCGTTCCAACTTCCAAGCATTGTTGTGTTCATTGTCAAACTCCAAAATTAGATCATTTTTATTTTTTTTAAAAAAACGTCATTACTTCATTTGAAAAAGTTAACACATGTATTTTACTGACAAAATATTTTAGTTTGTTGTGTATATTTTTTTCATTCGATCAGATAACATTTTAAGATGTCATAGTGTCGTGTTACAACCACAGTCTATGGTTACAACGTGCCCCTCAGATGTTACAATGTACCCCACCTACGGGGCATGTTGTCACGTTTCACTTCCTTTCTTTTGAGGTAAATAACGAAAAACGTACACACTATAAATATGAAACAAATCGATATATTTGTACTAGACAAGTGTGAAAATAATGTGGATTAAAATTGTACTCTGAACCCCAAGTGGATTTACATAAACCGCGAAATTCAAAAAGTGTTAGGTTGTGCCCCGCTCTCCCCTATAAAGGGTGACTGATTAATAAGGACAGGTGGAGCAGATGATGCTAATGCTAAGTTCAGACTGCACCATTTTAGCCCTGAATTTGACTCGCCGACAGGTTTCGAGAAATCGCAGACAAATGCCATCACAGGCAGCGAGGGAATGCTACCCCAGATAGTCATGCAGTGTGAAAACATCTGTGATGCGACTACTTTGAAAATCCTGCAGTCTGAACTTGGCATAAGGAGCAGAGCAAATCCAAATATGGGCAAAGGGTGAAACCAAAGGGAAAAACCAAAACATTCAGTCCATGGGGGGAGAAACACTAGGAGACATGTAACAGTATGCAATCAGTGTGCCACAAATCTAATGTAATTGTAAAATGGTCAAAAAGTTAATTTTATAACTGATCATCTAAGTGTAAATTCATAAATCACACCAAAATGATAGAGTGGAGAAAAAGAAGAAAGAAATGTCAAAATGTGTGCCATGAGCCCAGTCCATGCTCTTTGCTCTTTACACCCATTCACTTCCGTGAGTCACACGATTTGTTTGTCATTCATTGCCAAAGCTGTGTGTAAAGCAATTAGAGTGCCCTGCTCTTCAAAATGAAGAAAAGAATAAATAAATCTGAAAGGAAATTTCAGTCTGCACGAAGATTGCAACAGTCCGATCAGAAACCTAAGCCTTTAAACGTCCGTGCAAGGTAAGTTACATTTTATATTGATTTCTTTGAAAGTTATTCAGTGTAGTCCTATTTTTGCCAGACAGCTGCATACCTGCATAAAACAAACAGCACCAATATTAATGACAAACAGTGATGCTTTATTAAGCCCTGAATTTAGCTCAAATGCATTTGGTTGTAAAATAGAATAACCTTTAAATGACACTATGAAAATTAGCACATTTAATGTTTAAAAAATGTGCTAATACAAGCCAAAACTATGAATGTTCATTTATGCAATTCATAATGAGTTCATGCCATTGTAAGAAATTATCCAGTCCAGTTGCAAGCAAAGGCAAAAGCATTATCTATAACACGTAGATTGCAATATCTCTTGTCTTGAATATAGCCCACTAGGTCAAAAATCTAAAGTTTTTACAGCCAGTTTCTATGTGCATGTCTTCCTTCTCTTAAGATCCCAGTGGCAATGGACTTGGACTAAATTGGGACTATCTCTCTCCATCCTCTCTGCAACAATACTATTTCTTCTGCATCTCTTTTCTGGTATGCAACTTTTTTGTTAAACATATTGTCATCTGTATAGTTTAAAATAATATTAAATCCTAAATGTATTTGTGTATTTCTCCAGACTCTATTGACCTCAGTCGGCCTTCAGATATAGGTCTCAATCACACTATAAATATCTACCTCAAACCCGAAGAGGGGGTGAAAGTGGGCGTGTGGTTAGTTTTAATACAGTACATGTGACACATACCTGCATGTATATACACACAAAATCTATAAAACAAGACAAATATTCAGGTTTTTCTCTTGCATTATAAATGTTTCTAGGCACACTGTACCTGAACATAGTTGGAAGGAGGCGCAGGGGAAGGATCTAGACTGGTATGAAAAAGCTCTGGGGGACGGATCACCTATTTTCATCTACCTCCATGGCAATGGGGGTAACAGGCAGGAAACCTTTTAATTACTTTAAGAGTTTTTTCCTTTAATTCTAAGACTTTTATTCTTTGTTTAGTAAAACTTCTATTTGTCTGCCCTTGATCTGTTAACCCGTAGACACTATGCAATATCTGCATAATCTCTTTGCACAGTGATCTGACTTGTGCATTGAACTTCACATTGCTTTGCACTTTACCTCCCAGTAAAAAACTGGGATGGGCAACTGCAGCTAGTTCCTTCCTAAAAGTTATATACATTTTGCATTTTTACCTTCAATGAACAGATCTGCACCCCATCGAATTGGAGTTGCAAATGTAAGCAAACTTACTTATTTCATAAGTTTTTTTCTTACAGGGCTCTACATTGCGACCATTTCACTCGCATTTGCGACTAAAAACTAGTACATGCGACTGTGAAAAAATATTTTGGAGCACCATGTGCGACTGACCCGATCAGCATATTTGTGTTTGCGCTCAGGGGAGCCCTTTGAAGCCCTTCTTCGTGTTTAACGTTGAGTAATGTATCACAGACATATCTCAAGAATCCTTTCATAAATAAAGTGTAGACAGAGTGTAAATAAGAGACTGGTTGTGCAGCGTTGTTGATTATAATAGAGCTTTGTAATATCGCAAACTAAGATGAGTGACAGCTTTTAATCATTTTTAATGGAGTTTGTAAATGAGATATTGATTTAATACAGCAGTTAAATAAACAAGAAGTTATTATTAAGTGACTTACATTGTCTGACTATAACACTATTGCCTGATTTTGCTCTATTTCGTCGTCAGAAGTAGTCTGAAACAAGTCACGACTGAGCCGCTGTGCATCTCCATTCGAACACAGCGGTGTTTATGAATAAAACATGCGTTTTTAAATGAGTCTAGTGAAATGATTCAATTTCCCATTCATAAAGACAGTCAATTGCTTTATTCCTGAATGAACTATCCGTTCGAACGAATCAAATGAATGATATGATTCAGTAATTAAATCAGTGTCTTGCTGCCACCTGCTGGCAGATCTTTTCAGTTATTTAAATCTTTAATATTTCTGTAATCAAAATTTAAAACATTAATCTCAACATGAATTTATGAATTTGATTGCACTCATACGAAAAGGTAAAAACAAAATTCCCCTGTAAATCACTTTAAGGAGTCAAATATCACCTCATAATGGGAATTTTTTGATTATTGTTTAGAATGTGCTCCTAAAATTTAGATTTTCCACAAGTGCTCCTAACAAGAAAAGTAAGCGTAGAGCCCTGTCTTAATACTGAAGAAAGACTATGAACTTAAATAGTGGTAATGACTGAAGTGTCTTGGTCATACAGGTCTTGAGTGCTCTTGGATATCATGTTTTGGCGTTGGACTACAGAGGTGGGTTAAAATGTTGTGTCTTCACTGTAGCCATGATCATTGGAGACCATTTCAGAACTTCAATATATGATTTCTCTATTGCTTACTTAAATATATTAAAAATCTGACAGGTTTTGGGGACTCCACTGGTGAACCTACAGAGGCCGGTGTTTGTACTGATGTCTTATATTTGTACCACTGGGTTAAAGCACGCAGTGGAAACAGCCTGGTGTGTGTGTGGGGTCACTCGCTTGGTAGTGGGTGTGTAGAATCTGCTTTTTTTTATGACTTTTGCATTTGACTTTTGCTATGTTTACTTCAAATGTATTAGAAACAATAAACACAATCAGTTTAACTTTACAGTATGCACTATATAACTGCAGCATGTTTATTTTTCAATAGTGTTGCAACTACCACTGCAGTGAAATTACTGGAGCAAGGTAAGAAATAGACTGATTTAAAAACAAGCATACTCTTGTTTGTTTCAGTGGTTCTTGTCTTACGCTTTTCTGTTAATTTGAGATGTCATTGCTTAGTAAGCTTCACATATTTTAATATTTCTATAAATACATTTCTTGACTGAACAGAAGAAAGCTGTGTTTTTATTTATTCTGTATTTTGTCCTGATAAAAAAAACTGTGCATTTCTTGACAGGAAAACAGTTTAATGGAATAATACTTGAAGGTGCATTCCAGGATGCGAGGATGAAAACAAATAATCTTACTGCACACCCTTTTACTTGGGCAAGTAATGTTCAGGATCTTTGAAATCATGTCAAAATGATTGGTCCTGACAAATGAGTTTTAGATACAGTGGAGGTCAAAAGTTTACATACACCTTGCAGAATCTGCAAAATACGTTTACATACGCTTGATTCTTGTTACCTGAATGATCGACAGTTGTGTTTTTTTCTTAAATGATAGTTGTTCATGAGTCCCTTGTTTGGCCTGAACAGTTTAACTGGCTGCTGTTCTTCAGAAAAATCCTTCAGGTCCCACAAATTCTTTGGTTTTTCAGCATTTTTGTGTATTTGAACCCTTTCCGATAACCAATGTATGATTTTTGGATGCATATTTTCAGACTATAAGGTCAACTGAGGGACTCATATGCAACTATTACGCCCACTGATGCTCCAGAAGGAAACACAATTTACAGAAACATGTAAGTATTTTCTGTAGCTTCTGAAGGGCAGTACTAAATGAAAAAATATGATATTTAGGCAAAATAAGAAAAATGTACACATCTTCTGTTCAAAAGTTTGCACCGCTGGCTCTAAATGCATTTTTTTTTTTTCCTTCTGGAGCATCAGTGAGCATTTGTACCTTTTGTAATTGTTGCATATGAGTCCTTCAGTTGTCCTTAGTATGAAAAAATGCATCTCAAAATTGTTGGAAAGGGTTCAATACAAAAATGCTGAAAAACCAAAGAATCTGTAGGACCTGAACGATTTTTCTGAAAAAACACAGCTGTGGATCATTCATGTAACAACACAGTATTAAGAATCAAGTGTATGTAAACTTTTGAACGTGGCCATTTTTATACATTCAACTATTATTTTTTCTTGTGGACTAATATGTAAATGTCTTTTATGTGAAATATCTTATTCAAGTCAGTACTAAATAAAAAATAACATGTATTTTGTATGATCCCTCTCATTTTAGTAAAATAATTAACATTTTGCAGATTCTGCAAGGTGTATGTAAACTTTTGACATCAAAACATTATAATTGGGAGTTTTAATTGAAATTGAAGGTCTGTACAATTTTATTCTGTAAAATTTGGACAAGCCACAAGATCAATAATATGGGTCATTAATCATAGTTTGGTACATGCAAGTCTTATTTGTATCTCTCTTTTTTTCTTATCTCCAGTTTTATTGGAAGTTTCCATACATTCAGTACTTCCTGTTCAATCCACTGAAAAACAAAGATTTGAATCTTCCAAATGATAAGAAGTATGTGACATTGTTTTTAGTATACTCAAACATAAGATTAATATAAAATATAAAGTAATTTGTAATTTTTGTTTTTTGACAGTTTGCAGAAAATTCGAAGTCCCCTCATGCTTCTCCATGCTGAAGATGACCATTTAGTGCCCTTCGCCACAGCCCAAGAGGTTTGTATGTACAAAACTTTATGTACCTTATTTACCTAATTTATATAACCTTTTTTTTATTAATTTTATTCTGGTTTAGAACTACAGAATTGCAAAAAAGGCCCAAAATTCAGATGAGCGTGTCAAGCTCGTGCCATTTGATGGATCACTTGGATATCTTCATAATGGGCTGTATAAAGACCCTGGTTTGCCAAATATCATAAGGTGATATCACTTTCTGAAAATGTTTTATTCATCTGAATATTACTTATTTTAAGATTTCTTTTTTTTTTTGTAAGAGATATAGAAATGGCTTTAGAGAAAAATATACTTTCCATAAAAAGCAACTGTGAAAAAGAATTAGTTAGTTTTGAGGAATAGGCTGTGTTTCCCAATGCTGAAAATACATCACTAAATGACAAAAATAATAGATAATGACAGCAAAATAAATGTCTGTTTTCATCATTACAGGGAGTTTGTGCAGTCATTGATGACATTAGAGACACAAACAACAGGAGGAGGATTTACAAACTAAATAGCTGGTGCTGTAACTCAAAAATTAGTTGTTTTAAACGGTATGCACTTCTTGGTTATAAATGTCTAAAGTATGTTTTACAGAATTTCCCCCTTTAGGGTGAATTTATTGTCTAGTTAATATTTTTAACATTCAATTCTTTCAAGACCGCAGTGATTCCTTTTTCACAATGCATAATAAAATCAGTTGTATAGTTTCTCGACCCAGTGTCTAGGTTGTTTTCATTGTCTGGGCAACTAATGATGGTCATTTATAATTTAGCATTCTATACAAGGTTGCTTTACAAACACATTTGACCTGCAAAGCAGTCCTAAGCTGTATAATAACACTACTTAGTTACATTCTACTGTATATGTGTATTTAAAAATTTCTGATTTTACTTTTGCATACAATGACAGTAAATGAGGGAGAATAATGTTGAAAGCTCTCATAGCTTAAAACGTCCAGCGTAAGGAACACGTGGATAGTTTATTTTTAGGGCATCCTGGATCGTGTCTGAGGATTGATCAGAGCATTTTGTTTTGTAAACGAGGCACAGTGTCATGGAGAGTTCACAAAAAAACATTCGTTAAAAGATGAAGCAGTACTAGATCTGACTGCAGCTGCATTGCAAACTGTAAGTAAATGGTTTCATAATGCTTTGTCTGGAAATGTTTTTTTCATCATGTTGTCAAAACACTAACATGCAATAGTGAGGCAGCGCTGATACTGTTTCCTATGCAATGACATTAGCCAATCATAAAAGTGGCCCATTACTGACAAGCCTTAAAAGACCCACCCCTTTAAACAGGTCATTTTAGACATAATATAATATTTTTTCCACATGTTTATTTGTGCCAAAAAATGTATTAACATTAAAAGTAAACCTCAAGGAACATATTAAAATAATAATAAAAACCCATGTCATGACCCTTATAAATTTGTAAGGCTAGGAAAACCAACATATTCTTAAAAAGTCTTAATTCACTCTTCCACAAATGAGGTATTATACAAAGGTAATAAAATACAGCAGAAAGACTTAAAAAAATCAATGCATTAAATGTTGCAGAAAAATATAATAAATAAAAATATTATCGAGACAAAAATACACATTAAGAGTGATCAGAAGGTACAGTAAAAGTTATTGATATATATTAATAATAGAGACTGGTTGGAAGTTTTATTTTCAAGCTTTGAAAGGTTGCTAATACAAACACTGCATGCTTCATTTTAGTTATTTATTTACTTACTAACTTGTTTTTTAAAAAGTCTTAAATTTACCTGCAGACACCATGATGCTTGCAACTCAAACTAGTTCAGTTCTTAAGGTATCTCAACTACTTTGCAAGACAAATGTTTTGGCAATTAGGTATTGGACAAAATGCTACACTACATCCCCCAAAACAAAAAATCACAGACAGCAGGTGACAGGAGGTTAGAGAGTTGATAATTATAAAATGAAATAAATCATAAAAAAAACATCTAAATAGAACGCCTAAATATTTCAGATATATATGTGACCCTGGACCAAAACAGTCTTAATTAGCATGGGTATATTTGTAGTAATAGCCAAAAATACATTGTATGGGTAGTTTTCTCAGTGTGTTGATTTTTTACACCCTCAGATTCCAGATTTTCAAATAGTTGTATCTCCTGCCAAATATTGTCATATCCTAAAGTTTTTTTATTCAGCTTTCAGATGATATAAAAATCTCAATTTAAAGAAATGGACCCTTATGACTGATTTTATGATCCAGGGTCACATATTTGTCAGTATGGCATGTGACCATAACCAACACCAGAGAACCAAAACATGCAGATATGTTAATAAATTATTTTAATATTGTCTTAAAATCTCAGGGATAGGCTACTCTAAGTAAATAATTTAGGTCAAAGAGGTTTAGCTGAAGAAAAAAAACTTTGAGTGCCCCTGCTATATTAGCCTATAGAGGCGTTTCCAAAGGTCTTGCAGCAAATCTACAGAAAAAAACAACACAAAAAACTTCCTTGTCCAAAGTCTGAATAATAATATGGCAGCTCTGATGTTTCACAGCTCTTGTATTAATGTTAACAAATTAGTTTGTATTGACGTTTAAATAGTTTTTTTAGTTTTAAAATGGCAGTGACAAGTTTGCTGATTGGGCGTCACCTTTCACTTCATCATTTTACGTTCCTATCAATGAACACTCAAGTAGTGTGGTTTTACATCCTGCTAAGCAGCCGGCCTTTCCAGCGCTTCTGTTTGCGCTCAGATGACGTGGCCATGGGTGGCGAAGCGGAGGGTTTCCTTCCTCAACGTTGACTCATCGCTCTCGCCAACGATAGGTCCACGTTACCCACGTGACCTCCTCCCACCAATCAGCGGAAAACGCGCTGATCACTCGCTGAGCAGTTTTACGACAAACTCGTATGTGTGCATCTTAAGACAACCACTGTCATAGAACCAGGAAGAAGGAAGGTGGGATAGCCCCCAAAAAAGATACCATCTCAAACCAGTCGCAGAATTTTCCCTAGAAAATCATGGGGCTCTGCAGGTGGACGATTAACGTGGTTGTCCTGACGAGTGTTTTTAGTTCACTGCTGCCTGTCCGAGCAGATGAACACGACCACAAGGTAAGATAAACTGCGGGCCGAGAAGCCCTCTGTGTTCGGTGTGTATAGTCTCGAGAGACGTTAGATATTACGCTTGTCGTTCTGACAAAGTGTCTAACAACAAAGAACAAGAATATATCCAAAACAGAAGACTCGCTGACTGATTCATTGTGCCGTGTCTGTGTTAGAAATGCTAAGCACATTCAGAAGCTACGTGGCTAGCTTAGCATCAGCTATCCCATTACATTATGTTGTGCAAATAGCAGGGCAGTGATCGCAATGCTCGCTTTCGTCTCCTTTTATGATTTATGACAAGTATAATGCTATTCTAGTCATAACCTATCAGTGTGATTCGTGTACTCTGGGTTTCTTTTGTGTATGCGTGAGGATACTCTAAAGGGTCGGCTAAACGTCGTTAGCTAAAATATGTCCGTCTGCACACATATCCGGTTCGTCCAAGTTTTTATATGACTGACACACGGTTACATTTATAGTAAAAAACAGTTTTGGTTGTTAGAATGTTACTCTAGAAATACAGAGTGGCTGGATAGCAGTCTCGTTTTGGTAACTGTATATTTTACAGTTCCTAGCCGTATGGCATATAATCATAATATGTAAATATATTAAATCTAAGATCATAAAATGTGTTTGTTGTTGTGAAATAGTAGGTACAAACGCATAATGTATGTGATCAGTAATTTCACAATGACAGCCCTTGGTAACACCTAAAACATTATCATAATCCAATGTATTTATCCTACAGTAACATGGGTTGTCTTAAATTATTTTTTTTACACTCATTTTTATGCCTTTTTACACTCTCTCTATATAATATATATTTTACAGTGTGCATTCTTATAGTCCTATTGATAACAGTGTTTGCTTTGGATTTGAGACAAGTTTAGATCCGGCATGAATTGAAAATTCTAATTCAAATGAATCTAAATGCATTGAGATCTTATTGTGAGAATTTAATCTGAGCTTGTTTCTTTTTTCTTTTAATATCTGATCTTGTTTAATCAAAATGTCATAACTGGAGCTTGCCCACAACTCAAAATCCAATCAAAAATGCATACAGAAAACCAAGACCCCATCATTCACTTGTATCGATATTTCTTTTTTGATAGTCTGGTATGCACGGATGTAATACAATACGAAATATCTGCTGATGCTTTGGTTTGATTGTGACTTTAAGTGCTGTCCAAATGTCATTTGTGTCAGGACCTACTTAGACAGCATTTTGAGGGTGCATTTGAATGTTGTACTCCTGTCCTGAATTTTCTTACCAAATTCATGAGCGTTTCAGATGTTGGCAGGTGTATTCTCACTCTTGGCTAAAATATGAAAAACTGTGATGTGATGCATAATCAGTTTAGACAAGTTGATTACAGGTATTTACTAAGATTAAATCTTCCATTTTAATTCCAGATCATTTCACTGCTTTCATAATATTACTGGAAGCATTCAGCACCACACATAATCTGTGATGATGAATTATTATAGTACATAAAAAAGTTCTCATATATGCTGTCTCAAGAGATATGGGGATTTCTGATACTTCATGGGCCTTTCGGTTCAAACCAGTGCCAAGAAGAAAACCTCTTGAGTGTGGGAGACTGTGTTTAAGGTTTCAAGGATACAAACATGCTGTTGTGTTCTCTTCCTCTTATTCTCATGTACATTTTGTTTAGACCAGTGCATCCAGTGTCGCGAGTGCTGCTGTAGTTGCTTTAGATTTACATAGGATGTTGTAACACTACCTGATTTTCAGGTTCACACCCTCTCTTTGCTGTTTCTTTATACTATTAATTCAAAGAATTAAAGAGAGAGTTCATTAAAAAAGATCTCCATTCTGCATCCATATTGTTTACATCACTGGATCAGTTACATTAGGGTAACCTATTGTGTCTAATGTCTTGCTATTTGCCTAAATAAAGGGTCTATTATTATGTATAAGAAACCTTGTTAAACATGCAATAGGATACTGATAACCACAGAAATGCAACAAAAGCATTGTTTCTCAAACGTCCCTGCCATAGGTTCCGTGTAAATTTTAAAAACTGGTTTGGCAGCACCTTTTGAATATGTATATCATTTAGTAGGCTATACTTCTTTTCTTGTCAATAATGGTAACTTAACACAGTTAAACATTTTAGGCACACTTATTTGTGCTGTTGATGTAGTACATCATATTGGGCACTAGATAAAATTGTGTGCAGGATATTTGCATTTTATCTTTGGATATAAGATTTAAAGAGCTAGTTCACCCAAAAATGAAAATTCTATTATTAATTACTCACCCTCCTGTCATTTCAAACTTGTAAGACCTTTGTTCATCTTCGGAACACAAATTAAGATATTTTTAATGAAATCTGAGAGCTTTCAGACCTTACATAGTTGGCAAGTGAAGTGTAATGATAAAGTAAACTTTATTATTATTATTATTATTATTATTATTTTATTTATTTTTTCTTTTTACAATTTTTCCTTTAGGCATGGTCTCTTGATTATTTTTTATATTTAGCTGTTGCTTAGAGGATTGGCAGCGTCTCATAATTTTGTCTGTCTCAGTTCTAAAATCTGTTTTCTGCCAGCTGACTTCATCTTGAATCAGTGATGTAATTTTTATGGGTGTGCTTTAGCCCTGAACAGCAGACTTTCTTTGTGTGTGTGTGTGTGTGTGTGTGTGTGTGTGTGTGTGTGTGTGTGTGTGTGGATTCAGAATTTATTTGTTTGCTCTATTTGAAAAATTGTTTAAGAACAAAATGCAGGCTAGTTTCTGTGTATTTTAAAACTTTGTCTTTCAACTAGTGACATCCTGGAGTTGAATTAGCATCACAAAGAAGTAGATGCTGATATCTGAAACAGGTAGCTGATGACTGCTCTCTTTCTTCTGCAGTACACAGATAAAGAGGAGGTGGTTCTATGGATGAATACAGTGGGCCCTTATCACAACCGACAGGAGACCTATAAGTACTTCTCCCTACCGTTCTGCGTGGGCGCTAAGAAAACTATTAGTCACTATCATGAGACGTTAGGAGAGGCGCTGCAGGGAGTTGAATTGGAGTTCAGCGGTCTGGACATCAAGTTCAAAGGTATGGTCGTACATTATTATGTCTAGCCTGTTAACCTATTCAAATGAAGATTATCAAAGTCAAATAGTCATACTATGTAAATACATTTTTTTTATAGTAAGTGTTATTGCTCTTGTGGTTATTGTAAGAATGCAATGTGGTTTTGTCTTTTACAGATGAGGTGATGCAGACAACATACTGTGACATTGAACTTGACAAACCTAAAAGAGATGCGTTTGTCTATGCCATCAAGAACCACTACTGGTATCAAATGTACATAGATGACCTTCCCATCTGGGGTGAGTAACCAGGAGTACAAATCCCTTGCACTGATTTGTTTTCAGATTTTCTCTGTTTTGTACAGTTGAGGTCAAAAGTTTACATACACCTTGCAGAATCTGCAAAATGTTAATTATTTGACCAAAATAAGAGGGATTATACAAAATGCATGTTATTTAGTACTTTTCTGAATGAGATATTTCACATAAAAGATGTTTACATATAGTCCACAAGAGAAAATAATAGTTGAATTTATAAAAAATCACCCCGTTCAAAGGTTTACATACACTTGATTCATAATACTGTGTTGTTACTTGAATAATCCACTGCTGAGTTTTTTTTTTTTTTTTGTTGTTGTTTAGTGATAGTTGTTTATGAGTCATAAACAGTTAAACTGCCTGCTGTTCTTTAGAAAAAATCCTTCAGGTCCCACAAATTCTTTGGTTTGTCAGCATTTTTGTGTATTTGAATCCTTTCCAACAATGACTGTATGATCTTGAGATCCATCTTTTAACAGTGAGGACAACTGAGGGACTCATGCAACTATTAGATTGAAACACTTAAACACTCACTGATGCTTCAGAACTAATTTTGTCTTCTGGGACACATGCAAGTAGCTTCCGAAGGGCAGAACTAAATGGAAAATATGATATTTAAGCAAAATAAGAAAAATGTACACATCTTCATTTTGTTCAAAAGTTTACACCCTTGGCTCTTAATGCATTGTGTTTTTTCCGGAAAGATCAGTAAGCGTTTGAAACTTCTGTAATAGTCCCTCAGTTGTACTCAGTGTGAAAAGATGGATCTCAGAATCATATAGTCATTGTTCGGAAAGGGTTCAAATATACAAAAATGCTGAAAAACCAAAGAATTTGTGGGACCTGAAAGATTTTTATGAAGAACAGTGGACAGTTTAACTGTTTAGGACAAACAAGGGACTCATTAATCACAAAAAAAAAAAAAGTGATCCAGCTGTGGATCATTCAGGTAACACGGTATTAAAGGTTGTATCACCAAACCCCTGACGCTGATTGGTTGGAACACTGTTTGTTTATGTGTGGAAAGGTTGGTAGTGCCGATTGTTTTTTTGGCATATCTCGGACCCTAGGCTGACCAGAGAGACGCGGTTTTTTCACAGACAATTTATGGGGCAGGCAGCGAGCGGATCGTGATGAAAGGTCAGCTGAATTTGACACTTTATGTTTCAGGCTAGAAATCGCTGATACAACTAGGGATGCACCGGTTGACCGGCCATAAATCGAAACCGGCCGGTTTTTGTATCTAACGCGCGATCGGCAACCGGCCGGTTTTCGTTTTTATCCCGGCCGGTTTTTTTCCGGAAGTGTGTACGCGGGCCGCGGCATTCGATTCATTCAGAAACATGTCACTTGTGTGGCGGTTTTTCGAAATCTGTGAGCAGGACGTGAAGATTGCAATCTGCAATGTCAGCAAAGGACAGCCGCTTTTCTGTGCTCGCTGAAGTTGCGCAAGCGTACCTGTCCTCGCCCTGCACAAGCGCAGACAGCGAACGTTTGTTCAGCTCAGCTTCTCACGTGACAGATGAAAAAAGAAACAGACTCACTTGTGACAAAGCTGAGATGCTTATTTTTGTAAAAAGCATTACTTTACTTTTGAAAAGCCAGAAATAAAAGTCTGTTCTGTTAAGAATGATTATTATTATTTTACATTAAAATGCCTGTTGGCTTGCTGTTTTACTTTACTAAAAGCATGTTTTACTTATTAAACTGTATTTACTTTCATATTTTTTATTTATTATTTAATTTCAGATGTCAGATGCTATTGATTCAATAACCAAAGCCAGATTGGCCTGTTAAATACTAAATAAACATGTTGTTTATGTTGTTTACTTGCATAACTTCTTGTTTTTGAAAAAATCGGAAATCGGTATCGGAATCGGCCAGCTTGCTTGTAAAAAATCGGTATCGGAATCGGCCATGAAAAATCATGATCGGTGCATCCCTAGATACAACCTTTAAGAATCAAGTGTATGTAAACTTTTGAACAGGGTAATTTTTATAAATTCAGCTATTATTTTCTTTTGTAGACTGTAAACATATTTTATGTGAAATATCTTATTCAGGTCAGTACTAAATAAAAAAGAACATGCAAAACTCTTATTTTGGTAAAAAATAATTAACATTTAGCAGATTCTGTGGTGTTATTGAGTAAAAGTGCAGTCACATTAACCGTTGCTCTACAAATGAATCATTTGTCATTTTAATAAGAATTCATACATTCATGAGTTTCACTTGAGGGCAAAAAGGTTCCCTACGCAGATTTGGCTCATGTTAAAGTTGGTCACACAAATATGCCATGCTGACCAACAGAAAGCTACTTTGAAAAAGTGACTTCTGTGTAAGCATCGCTATGCTATTGACATTAGCTTTTAATTATATATTTTCACTTTTTATTTTAATTTGAGTAAATTTATGTGTTTTTGTCTTTTTTTTTATTATTATTTATTTTTTATATTTCTGTATAGCTTAATTAATTTTAAATTTTAGTAGTTTTTGTACTTAGACTTGAACTTATTTCAGTTGTGTTCAAGGGCAACATTTTTAGGTATATTTTGCATCTAACTGACTATTTAACTAGTATGTAACTACAAATAACAAAACTGTTCAGCTGAGAAAGTTTGTAATTGAAACAGCAAGTGTGAAGGGTAAAAAAGATATATTTGAGACATATCTGTTAGTACAAACAACAAAAATGATGAACAGCTTTATGATGATCATTTTAGTCATCAAAAACAATTTTGTTCATGGGTGACCTTCACCAAAATGCGATTGAAGTCCTGGTGCTTATTACATTCTTCGTGTTTGGGCCCATCTTTTCTGTGTGGATGTGCAGCTGCAAAGTTACCAACTGCTCTCCGAGGTACGGTTAACTTTGTACACCTCACAAATGATGAGAAAGCATTGGACACTAATATTTGAGGTGTTCTTGGGATTCATCTTCTTAAAGAAGATCTCTATGTATCTGGGCCTGTATTAAGGATCTCCTGGGACATCCTGTTCATGCTGGTTTTGGACGAGAATGCATCTAAGAAATATTGATTTGTCCATGTTGCAACATTTGAGGCTGGCGAGAAGGTCATCAAATGCTGGATATTGTGTCCCAGGCTGAGTGAAGTGGAAGTTAGAAAATCCTGAGAAAATATCTGCCATTTAGTGCCCGGATGTTATGCAAGTTTAACGTCTTTATTAGTTGTTAATAAAGTTGTATCAGCTTACACTGCTTCAACACTGGATGCTGTTGTCTCTTGAGCCTTTGGTCACAAGGTGAATGAATTTGTGTTTATGATAGAGACCAATAAAGCCTTTGAGGTCAGCAAAAAATCATTCAGAATCACTGATGTAACTTTTCATGGAAAACTCAACGGTTTCCTTCCAAATTGGAATCAGTTTTAAGCTCATGCTGATTCTGGAAAGTACTGGCAACCCCTTTTCACAGCTTACCCAGCTCCAGCCCATCCTCCATCAGGCTGCTGAGCGTCTCCTCCCGGTTAATCAGGAAATGATTATGTCAGCAGCATATGTGCATAGCATGTCCACTCCCACAAGAGACTTCAGCAGACCTTCAGGGAGATAAAGCCACCATACTTCTAGGTGCTCCAGAAACTGGCCTATTTTAATGGCATCTTGGTCCCTACACATCATTCTTCACATCAAACAGCTTGTGTGAGGTTAGCAGGTGGGGGACTTAAGTTAGCAGTTATCATTGTGGGGACACTGGATGAGAAATGCGTTAGAAAGTTCTTAGATCCATTGTGAGCTGACAGTTTTTCTGGAAGCTTCCCATCCACTGACCATATTTTCACTCTATTCAAATTATCTTTTACCTCCGATAATGTTACTAAGCCAGTGCCTAATTCTCAAATAAAAGCAGACCTTGCAGTTTATTGAAGTATTTTAAACATGCTGTTTCCCTCCAGGGGGCATTTTAACAAATCATTGTGACTCAACAGCACTAATGAAATGCAACTTCCTTGGTGTGACCGGTGTAAAACTATTTGTTCTGAAAGTGCAGTAAGATTATTAAGTGTTCTAATAGTTACTCGTGAATTAAGAAAATGTGTTAATGGGGAAAAAAAGAAATTAGAAGTTACCTGCCACCTGAATGAGCTAATTTGTTTAGTTTTTAAGATGTATCTTTCATTGTTTTGTTTCTTTCATGATTTTTGAAGCATATGCATAATAGTAAGCTTGTCTGAAAAGCTTGAAAATGTTTCTATTGTTTTTTTACTTGAAATGACAGTGTGAAATGGTATTTGCTAAGTGTTTAGTGTCTGTAATGTGAAGCATTTGAGATAAAACACAATATTCAAGAGAAAATATCATTCAGCAGGCTTGGTTTATAAAATGTAAGGCTGTGATATTGGTTATTCCAGTCTTTTTAGAGGCAAAGAAAGTTATTAAATTTTGATGAAAGAATAACGTAAACTACTGAATCATTGTCAATAAGACCAGAGACACATGTTGAGTACACAGTGTCAATTTTGATTTAATTTATTTGTATTTAATTTGCTTGTTTATTTATACTGATTAATGTTGCTTTTATGTCAAGTTTTGGCCTTCATTCTGAACTGAAAATTGTTTTGTGGGATTATTTCAGGAATTGTTGGTGAAGCTGATGAGAATGGTGAGGACTATTATCTGTGGACTTACAAAAAGCTGGAGATCGGACAGAATGGGAATAGAATTGTGGATGTTAACCTGACAAGCGAGGGAAAGGTCAAGCTTGTGCCAAACACGAGAATTCCCATGTCATACTCGGTGAGTAAAACTTCAGAAACCTGCTAATATTTACTGATGGTGTTGAACTATCACTTGAAATTTACTTTATTTTTGTTTTCCAGTACTTATAACATAGCTGTTTTACCCACACAAAATGTATACTTATGCTTATTGTAGGGCTGGACAATATATCGAACGATATTGTGAGGCGCGTTTAGTCAATGAAGCCGGTGCTTTGATTAGTAGTAAAACTCCATCACGTGCGTTCCGCTCAGGTTCCGCTGGAGCGGCAATTAATACACAGAGACGTAAATCTCTGACAAGCTACGCCATATGGCGCTCAATATCGCATTCGATATTAAGCTCGATATGGCGTAGCTTATTGTGTGAAAGAAGTCTGTGTTTTTTTTCTTTAGCTCAGTAGATAGCTCTCATACATATGTATAATTTTATAATCCTTTTGCTGATCCTTACAGGTAAAGTGGAAGAAATCTGATGTGAAATTTGAGGATCGGTTTGACAAGTACCTTGATCCATCCTTCTTTCAACACAGAGTAAGTGCCATGTTTAGTTTGATAACATCTTCCCAGTGAATATAAAATGGGACCCTAGACCACAAAACCAGTCATAAGTAGCATGGGTATATTTGTAGCAATAGCAAACAATACATTGTATGGGTCAAAATAATTGATTTTTCTTTTATGCCAAAAATCATTAGGATATTAAAGGGATGGTTCGGAGTAGAATTGACTTCATTGCTTTTTTTTACCTTAGTCAAACATTTATGGAGATATTAGAGTTTTTCGAATTGCTTGTTACAGGAGTGAATGGTACATGTGATGTATCTCGTAAATTGCACCACTAAACGTGCAAGTAATCTTACCAAACTTATACAGTAGTGTAAATAGGTTATGTACTCACAAAACGCTGCATCAGAACATTTGTAAGTCCACCATGAGTGTTTTAAAAACACGTTTTACCCGAGAACTACTAGTCTCAGAAACTACAAGTCGACGTCACTTCCCTGGTTTGAAAAAAGCACGTAAAAGTCCTCCTACTACATCTGTGTGCATGTCAACTTGTAGGAGGACTTTTACGTGCTTTTTTCAAACCAGGGAAGTGACGTCGACTTGTAGTTTCTGAGACTAGTAGTTCTCGGGTAAAACGTGTTTTTAAAACACTCATGGTGGACTTACAAATGTTCTGATGCAGCGTTTTGTGAGTACATAACCTATTTACACTACTGTACAAGTTTGGTAAGATTACTTGCACGTTTAGTGGTGCAATTTACGAGATACATCACATGTACCATTCACTCCTGTAACAAGCAATTCGAAAAACTCTAATATCTCCATAAATGTTTGACTAAGGTAAAAAAAAAACTTTGGATGGGGTATTTACATGGGCTTCAGAGTGCATAGCAATGAAGTCAATTCTACTCCGAACCATCCCTTTAAGTAACGATCATGTTCCATGAAGATATTTTGTATAATTCCTACCATAAATTTGTCAAAACTTAGTTTTCGTTAGTAATATGCATGGCTAAGAACTTCATTTGGATGACCTTAAAGGCGATTTTCTCAATATTTTGATATTATGTTTGATATTATTTGCAGTTTTGCACCCTCAGATTTTCAAATAGTTGTATCACTGCCAAATATTGTTCTATCCTAACAAACCATACATCAGTTGAAATATGCAATATAATACAATAAATATAACAACATTTTTGTGTGTGTGCACCTGACAGATTCACTGGTTCTCAATATTCAACTCTTTCATGATGGTGATTTTCCTGGTTGGCCTTGTTTCAATGATCCTGATGAGGACATTAAGGAAAGACTACGCCAGATATAGCAAAGAAGAGGAAATGGATGACATGGTGATCACTTTCGAAATACTTTATTAAATGAGCCTTGCAAACCCCATCACATTTTAATTTATGCATGTCTGTGATGAATTAGTTGATTCACAACCTTACAATGACTGATGTGTTTTAGTTCTGATAACAGCTCCATAATTAAATGTTAGGCTTGTCTCAGGGTTGTCATCTTGCTCTCTGCATTTTGTCAAACTCAACACACATTTTTTTTATTTTTCTTCATCTTACTATCAGGATCGTGATCTTGGTGATGAATATGGATGGAAGCAGGTTCATGGTGATGTGTTCAGGCCGTCCAGCCATCCACTGATCTTCTCCTCCCTCATTGGCTCTGGCTGTCAGATCTTCTCCGTTTCCTTCATAGTCATCGTTTTGGCCATGATTGAGGACTTGTATACAGAGTGAGTTTCACCAAAAATTACAGGGCAGTCATAAACTACTTGACCATACCTGTGTATTGTTTAATTATTATATATGTATAAAGCATATTTTGGACATTTAACAGGTTCTAGATAACATCTAGTAAACACATTTCCCTAAGTGCTTATTAATAGATATTTTATGTTTGCTTTCGTAGGAGAGGGTCCATGCTGAGTACAGCTATATTTGTTTATGCTGCCACGTCTCCTGTCAATGGCTACTTTGGTGGAAGTCTATATGCAAAACAAGGAGGTATGCAAACTAATATCAGTAACAGTTTCAATAAGGAAAGCTCCAAATATCATTTTAACTGTGTTAGCTATACATAAAACAAAAATTTAAGGATCTGATATAGTCACAGCAAAATAATTTTTCATTCTTCATGAAAAAAAATTGAAATACCTGAGCAGCAGTATACTGTTAGTGAACATGCCGACACTGTCCACATTGCTGGGTGCGGTGTTAATATGAGTGTGCAAATATGTGCTGCTCACTTTCCTATCATTAACAAAATAAACACAAAAATGACAACAGTAAGAAATGGCTGTTAAGAATGAATCTGAGCATAGCAATCATTTAGATGTTTGCTCAGGTTTGCAATTCGCTTTTGGAAAGTTTGCTTTGGCAAACTGCTTCAGACTTTTTGCTGGCCTGATTTGGTTAAAAATGCTATCAAACTAGCTGATTCTTTGATTGGAGTCTTTATTATAGCCTATTGAAGGTGTCATAGGAATAGAACAAGGTGAACTTGTGCACATCCTTTTTTGTTTCTCGTTGTCACTTATGTAAATGGTTTTACATAATTTTTGCAGGGAGGAGATGGATAAAGCAGATGTTCATAGGAGCTTTTCTGATTCCTGCTATGGTGTGTGGCACAGCATTCTTCATTAACTTCATTGCTATCTACTACCATGCCTCCAGAGCCATCCCATTCGGCACCATGGTAAGTTCTTCGTTTGGCGTATACAATGTATAGTCCTACATACTTACATTAACATTAATCTACACTACCAGCCAAAAGTTTTTAAACAATAAGATTTTTAATGCTCACCAAGCCTACTTTTATTTGATCCAAAGTACAGCAAAAATAGTACAAAAATGTTAAATATTTTTCCTATTTAAAATAACTGTTTTCTTTTTTACTATGTTTTAAAATGTAATTTATTCCTGTGATTTCAAAGCTGAATTTTTAGCATCATTACTCCAGTCACATGATCCTTCAGAAATCCTTCTAATATTCTGATTTGCTGCTCAAAAAACATTTATTATTAATATTATTATGTTGAAAACAGCTAAGTAGAATTTTTTTCAGGTTTCTTTGATGAATAGAAAGTTCAGAAGAACAGCATTTATCTGAAATAGAAATCTTTTAGAAATTGTAAATCTTTTTGTATATTTGTGTTCATCAAAGAATCCTGAAAAAAGTTACTCAACTGTTTTAAATGCTAATAATAATAATAAATAATAAAAAATATTTCTTAAACAGCAAATCAGCATATAAGAATGATTTCTGAAGGATCATGTGATACTGAAGACTGGAGTAATGATGCTGAAAATGTAGCTTTGATTAAAGAAATAAATTGCATTTTAAAATGTAATCAAATAAAAGGTTATTTTAAATAGTAAAAATAATTCACAACATTGCTGTTTTTGTTGTATTTTGTATCAAATAAAAGCAGGCTTGAAACTAAAAATATAAAAGTCTTACTGTTCAAAAACTTTTGACTGGTAGTGTACAAATCAGTCACAGGCTGTTTTTACAGTCGAGATCAACTGCTAAGTAAGGAAAGACTGAATTTGGTTGTAAACACACTAGTGTCATTATTTAGTTTCTAATGCTCTTGATATTACACATATTCCCTAGCAGTCTTGCAGCATTATTTGCACGGTAAAATACTTTTTGCATTTCCTAAATTGTCTTGTTTCTCATTTGTTTGATCAGGTTGCAGTGTGCTGCATCTGTTTCTTTGTAATTCTACCTCTGAACCTGGTGGGGACAATTCTGGGCAGGAACCTCTCCGGCCAGCCCAACTTTCCTTGTAGGGTCAATGCTGTACCCAGACCCATCCCTGAGAAGAAATGGTAACCTCATACATAATTCACACATCACATATTGCTGCAAACATGTTTGGTTCACCAAACATTCACCATTGTATCAGTGTTTTATGTGATTACATAATAAATGTAAAAATGATCTAATTTAGATGTAAATATTATAAATGTTTTCTATGTAAAATGCATTTATCTTGTTACTAAATGTTTTTTTCTGATTGGCAGGTTTATGGAGCCGGCAGTTATTGTGTGTCTAGGTGGCATCCTTCCATTTGGCTCAATATTCATTGAGATGTAAGTTTGTACATTGCTTTTCAATTTATATCTAAAACTTCTATGAATCTCTATTAGAGTAAAAAACGCCTCACATTTTCTTTCAGGTACTTCATCTTCACATCTTTCTGGGCCTACAAGATTTACTATGTCTATGGATTTATGATGCTGGTTCTGGTGATCCTGTGCATTGTTACTGTCTGTGTTACCATCGTCTGTACCTACTTCCTTCTCAATGCAGAAGACTACAGATGGTAAGGAGCATTTACTTGCCGTGTTGTATTTATTTTGCTTATGCAGTTTAATTAGTTCCACATCCTCCTTTGGGATTAGGCGTTTTAAATGTGTTGTAGGGACATAAATGCATCATAACCAGATGACATCATGAGACAGAATGACAGTAATTGTCAAAAGATTAATGCAATTTTAAACACTTGTTTTTCAGGCAGTGGACAAGCTTTCTCTCTGCAGCATCAACAGCAGTTTATGTTTACATGTACTCCTTCTACTACTATTTCTTCAAAACAAAGTGAGTTGTAATTCCTTTTCCTCAAATAATTATATGAATGCTCTAAATTTAAATGACCAATTTATTTTCTTTTTTGGACCATACAAGGATTTTGCAAATTTCCAAGCTGGCATTATCTATCAAATGTTTTCTTTTAAGTGAAAAGATCTGTAAAACATTAAG
>NC_133362.1:29816874-29939203 GCF_049309525.1 Garra rufa | reverse complement strand
AAACTGCATTTTGGAAGTTCAAACTCGTGGGCCCCATAGAAGTCCACTATATAGAGAGAAGTCCTGAAATGTTTTCCTCAATTTCTTTACGACTGAAGAGAAAAAAAAAAACATGAACGTCTTGGATAACAAGAAGGGTAAATTATCTGTAAATATTTGTTCTGGAAGTGAACATCTCCCTTAAAGGTGTCATGAGCTGCCTTTTTAAAATATTTTGTACTGTTCTCCGAGGTCCACTTGTAATGTTATCAAGCTTTTTACATAAAAAAAAACATAATTTAGAAGTAATAGGCTATTTTCCGTCCTGTTTTGACCCCCCTCATCAGAACGCTCTGTTTGAATAGGCTCAGAAGTAAACGCCAACTGCTATGATTGGCTAACAGTTGTGTATGTTTACAGACTACATCCTTCACAGATAGATGCATAAATACTCAGTACATATCAAACGATCTGTACTGACAGACAAAACAATAGTGCCATGTTTGTTAATGAATCCGTGGTAAAATAAAGTGAACAGAGGACCCAGTTCGGTAACACTTTCTATGAAGCCCGTATTTATAATACATTATAAGGGTATTCTTAAGGCATTATAATGAATGCATAATGCATTATAAAAAACCTTATAATATGTTATATCATCTCATGAGTATTCATAAGAACAGTTTTAATGTATTATAATTTTTACTTTTTTGTGGTTATAGCTTTTAAGAGAATGATTACCTCCTCATAGTTATATTATAAGTCTCATATCTTGCCATGTTTCTCATGTCACTTTACTTAAAGCATACAAAGACCACTTATAAGTAATTATAATAATATTTCCCAAAGAACCTTAAGATCAGGTATCAGTTTAGATAAATGTGTAATATGAACAGTTTGATGATTTTGATGGTACCCTTCAGACAGCTTTTGATAAGTAACTCTGCAACTGCATGTCAGCTAGCAGTAATTATTATTATGCTGAATATATGCTAACACTAAATTTTGTTGTTTCCCCAAAAGACAAACTATTATGTTATATTATAAGTAACTTGCAAGTACATTCTACCTAGCCCAACTATAACCTAAGCCTACTAATACTCTAGGGAGTGTTAGTTGGCATGTAGTTAGAAAGTTTAAGCATATAGTCAATAGACTTAGGGGACCATCAAATTAAAACGTAATATAATGTAAAAAAAAATTTATGTAATATGATATAGTCCATTATAAATTAAGAAGATTTAATATGACGTTCATTGTGTGTTATAAATGATCATAATCTTAAAAGTTATAACCTCAAATACTCAAGTATTATAATGTATTATAATTGTTATGATTATTCATGAGATGGTATAACATATTATAAGGTTTCTTATAATGCATTATGCATTTATTATAATGCCTTAGAAATACCCTTATAATGTGTTATAAATAGGGGCTTCATAGAAAGTGTTACCGACTGTTTTTCCACAACTCTGCACTGCACAGCCTCTTCTTGTATTGGGAGCCTTCTTTATCGTTTGGTTTCTGCGTAGACCTGCGTTTGCTTCTCGTTATTTACACTACATGCGTGAATCAGTGGGCGGGGCTTAACGGGAAGAGATGTAGAAGCAGGTGTTGATTTTCTGCGGAGGCGGGGTTTAGTCACACTACTACACACATTCCACAACCTGTCGAAAAAAGTTCTGAGTTCTGAAACTTACAGGATGTTTTTATAGTACAATGACCTCTTATATGTCAAAAGATCAAGGGAATTTTGGTCTCTCAGTTCATGACCCCTTTAGGTTCATAAATGTAGCTGAATGGGATTGACACATTTTGACTATCATCTCCTTATCTCTTTGTTTTTAGGTGCGGTGGGTTACATGGGAACAAGTGCCTTTGTGAGGAAGATCTACACAAATGTGAAAATCGACTAGAAGCTCTGCAGCAACACTGCGGATCAGCCGACACTTCCTCCCGATCGAAGCGGGCACAAAGTCTCCATTTATTTTGCAAGAAGAGATTGTGGTATCTTGTACAAAATCTAGTTTTCCATTTTCTCAATGAATTAAAAGTTGCGGCATGATGCGTACACAAGGGTAAAATGAGGTGAAATAACCAGGACTTTTTATTTTAGTTTTTTTTTTAGTTTTATCTGCTTTTCGTTTTTTTTTCCCTCCAGAGGAAATGCAGGCGGTAAATGCAGATAAAAGGGGAAAGAAAGTACACCACAGCGTTGCTCCTATTTCTTATAACTCTATCCCACCTAAAAACCATTGAACAGATCTTTATTGATGGAATAGTCTAGCTCTCTTCAGTGAAGAGGCCAAAGTGTATTGAGAGCCTTTGTTCTATTATATGAGAATATCAGAGAGTGGGGTTTACGTCCATCCTCTTGCTTGTCTGTTTTGTATTACAGAGTCGTACAATGCCATTGTTGTAGTATTGTTTAACATGCTTATGAATCACACCAAAAGCATAATGTGGTTTGAAATTCCAAAATACAAGTTTTTTCGCTCATAAATAAATAGATAAACCAATACGATGTGAAGCAGCAAGGTTTTAGCTCTACCTTTCGAGGGCGTCTGTTCTCCTGTAGCTCAGATCCACAGACCAGAGCAGGACAGAGCTCGGCACATCAGACAGAGTTCGCTATCCGCAGCAGATTCTAGTGAGACTGGTGATCTGAAATGATGGTTTGGTGGCAGATTGTTTTTAATGGGTTGTGTGATGTGATATTTCTTTTTCCAGTTCAGTCTTATGTTGTTGTTTGGGTTTGAATGAAGTCTGCTCGTAAAGATAATATATGGAGGGGGGTGGCCATGTATATAACCTTAATAATGTAACTGTAGATGTAGATCCCAAATGTATTTTGGTTGTACAGATTTATTAAAGGGTGTCTTTTCTTTCTTTTTCGGACAGTCAGTTTAAGGTTTTTTTTTTTTTTTTTTTTTTTTTTTTTTTGAAGGTTGGGGTGGGCTTGGTGGCACAGTTACATCTTGCCTGATATTGCATGAATTTTTCACCAAATCATATGATCAGATTCTATTTGTTTGTTTTTTAAGCATCATTACACTTTAGGTGACCCCCATCACTACCCTTGTTCATTTGCATCTTGTAGAGAACGGTCTCAAAAATAAGTGCTTCATTGACTTTGTGCTGCTCATAGAGGAGTTAGTCATCAGCTTTTTTATTTTAATTTTTTTATTTAAAGAGTTGAAAGGCTATTCATTGTCTTGGACAGCCGTCTCTCTCGTGCTTATTTTTGTATCCATGATCTGAACCAAAATTGTGAATGTCACACAATTTAGGCACACATGCTAAATCTCTGCAGACATACTGTACAAGGTGAAGTTATTGTACACTTTACTAGATGTTTTCATGGTTCCTAAGTGCAGACACACTTAGACCAAGCTGTTGTTCTTATTTTTCTTATGTTCCATTGTGTAAATACAGTATGTAACTAAAAAAAAAAAACGTTTGAGAAGTGGCAACGCCTTTTTCTAAACCTCATTCCTCCCAGTTTAAAAAAATTGATTTCTGGTTCTTCATGTCATGTTCCATGTGATGTCTAAAGAGACATTTTAAACACAATATTAACTTGATGTAAAAAGGAGAAAAAATAAATAAACAATGTTTTTGAGGTTATGTAGGCATGGTTTATATATGAAGGAAAAGTTGTCAATTTAAAATTTCTGCCTAAGGACAGCCGAGTACTTGATGGGAACTACAAGAATTACACACAAATCAGTATGTAATTGATTGCACTTTTCAGTAGAATAAACAAATGGTGTGATGGCAGCTTCATCTGTCTTTAACATATTATGTGTTTTTGTCAAAATAACTTGTAATACAATGACAATCTTAGTTAAAGGAGAAGTTCACTTCCAGAATTTAAATGTCCTGATAATTTACTCACCCCCATGTCATACAAGATGTTCATGTTTTTCTTTCTTTGGTCAAAAAGAAATTAAGGTTTTTGACTAAACATTCCAGGATTTTTCTCCATATAGTTGGGGAGCTAACAGGTTGAAGGTCCAAATTACAGTTCCAATTCAGGTTGAAAGGGCTCTACATGATCCCAGACACAAAATGATTGGTCATTTTCTAAGAAAAACACATTTATATTTAACCACAAATGCTCATCTTGTACTAGGTCAACCTCACGCATTATGCAATCATGCAGGTGGAAGTACAGTACCGACCCAGTGTTTACAAAGTGAACGTGCAAAGAAAGTCAAACTCTCTTTACAAAGAAGGGTACAATAATGATGTCGGACGGTTTTGAAGTTGTAGAAGAAAATGAGTTTATGCTACCCTACCTTTTTAAACCAAAGTACATAGATGAAAGACTAACCACACACGATTTTTCCAAAGTGATTACACAATAAGTGAAGACATGTGCATCGCAGAGGTAGACAAGATGAGCATTTGTGGTTAAAAAGTACATAAGTTTTACTTTAAGAAAATTAGTTTAGCTAGATAAGACCTTTATTCCTTGGCTGGGATCGTGTAGAGTTCTTTGAAGCTGCACTGAAACTGCAATTTGGATCTTCAACCCATTGGCCACCACTGAAGTCCACTACTGCGACTGAAGAAAGATAGACATGAACATCTTGGATGACATAGGGATGAGTAAATTACTTCCAGAGGAACTTCTCCTTTAAGAATCAGTCTGAAACTACACCATTGTACCTTTTTAGCAGAGAACTTAGTAGGTTACTGTACTGTAGGTTAGTGAATGACGCTTAAATTTACTTCAACCTTTTTAGTAAAACGACACATTTTTAAGCTGTCGTGCTTATTTGACCTCACAATCTTTAATGAAAATGTCGAAAATTCTTCGCTTGTGTTGGAAAGTGAAGCACTTTGAATATAAAACATTTGCTATGGCAAAGAGACAAATATATGACAGTGCAGTTTTTATTTGGACAGCAGAAAATACATAAATCAAAACTGATTCTATTCCATAACAACTGCTAGCATACTGATACATGAAGTCTATAATTAATTATATGGATTTTGCGCTTAAGTGCTAAGATCTTCGTGATCTGTCAGTACCAGAAGTTTTGTTTTCAGTTGACCTTCTCAAAGTATTCCTTAGAGCCATCTGGTGTTGGCTTAATCTAAAACAAACAAAAAAGGCAATTACATGAATGCAAAATCAAAACATAAACAACAAATTACATTTAACATCTATGGCCATGACAGGTTTACTTAGTTCATTCCTGGCCAAATACTACCAATTCACAACTGAAAGCTAAAGCTGCTGTCACTTGACTTGGAGAATGCAAAATTTTTATGGATGACGCACAGAGAACTTTGCATGATTCACACTCAACTGAACAGAAAGTGTAAAGTAATCAGCATTTAAAGGATTAGTTCACTTCCAGAATGAAAATTCCTGATAATTTACTCACCCCTGTGTTATCCAAGATGTTCATGTCTTTCTTTCTTCAGTCAAAAACAAATTAAGGTTTTTGAGGAAAACATTCCAGGATTTTTCTCCATATAGTGGACTTTAATGTGGATCAGTGGCAGGGTTGCCAGATTTTTACAACAAAACCACTCCCAACTGCTACTCAAAACTAGCCCCAATATATTTCAAGGGGACCCCCCTTAAAAATCGTCTTTCAGGTGGTAAAATACACGTTTTTTGGCGGGGTTCCCTTGGTAAAATTTGCATTCCAGGATTTTTCTCCATATAGTGGACTTTAATGTGGATCAGTGGCAGGGTTGCCAGATTTTCACATCAAAACCCTCTAAATTGCTGCTCAAAACTAGCCCAATCGTATTTCAAGGGGACCCCTTAAAAATCACCTTTCAGGGGGTGAAATGTATGTTTTTTGGCAGGGTTTTTACAACAAAACCACTCCCAACTGCTACTCAAAACTAGCCCCAACATATTTCAAGGGGACCCCCCTTAAAAATCGTCTTTCAGGGGGTAAAATACACGTTTTTTGGCGGGGTTCCCCTGGTAAAATTTGCATTCCAGGATTTTTCTCCATATAGTGGACTTTAATGTGGATCAGTGGCAGGGTTGCCAGATTTTCAAAACAAAACCCCTCTCAATTGCTGCTCAAAACTAGCCCATTCGTATTTCAAGGGGACCCCTTAAAAATCACCTTTCAGGGGGTGAAATGTATGTTTTTTGGCAGGGTTCCCCTGGTGAAATTTGCATTGTAGGATTTTTCTCCATATAGTGTACTTTAACGTAGATCAGCGGCAGGGTTGCCAGATTTTTACAACAAAGCCAGCCCAACTGCTACTCAAAACTAGCCCAATCGAATTTCTAGGGGGGTCCTTCCAGAAGATAAAATACATGTTTTTTGGTGGGGTTTCCCTGGTAAAATTTACATTCCAGGGGATAAATATCACATAACTGGTGTCGCTTCGACCCGCGGGCATGATAAACAACCCGCGACAACAGTGTTAAAGTAGCCCAATTCCACAAGAAAACCATGGACTAGGCAACACTGATCAGCGGGTTCAAGGTCCAAATTGCAGTTTTAGTGCAGCTTCAAAGGGCTCTACAAAATCTCAGCTGGGGAATAAGGGCCTTATCTAGAAAAATGATAAGAAAATAATTTAAATACGTTTTTTTAGCCACAAATGCTCCTCTTGCACTAGCACATCTATAACTTAATGCATTTCGTAATTACGTTGGAAAAGTCATGTGGCGGTTAGTTCTTAGCTGTGTTATTCGGTTCAAAACGGTAGGGTAGGGCGAAAAACTCTCATTTTCTCCTCCAACTTCAAAATCGTTTATTTATCTTTTTTGTAAAGAGCATCTGACTTTCTTTGCACGTTCGTGTTGTAAATACTGGGTTGGTTCTTTCGCCTATGCCACGCTTTCCGATGTGACTATGCAATGCATTTGTGGTTAAAAAGTATATCATTAAAAACAAAAAATCCCAAAAATGATTGCTTGTTTGACTAGATAAGACCATTATTCTTCGGCTGGCATCATGTAGAGCCCTTTAAAGCTGCATTGAAACTGCAATTTGGAAAAGCCTGCTGATCCCCATTGGAGTCCACTACATAGAGAAAAATCCTGGAATGTTTTCCTCAAAAACCTTAATTTCTTTTTAACTTAAGAAAGAAAGACATGAACATCTTGGATGACATGGGGAATTTTAATTCTGGAATGAACGAATCCTTTAACAGCTTTATAAAGATCGTTGTAGTCTTTAAAGCACTAACCTGACATTATTTGTGTTAAAACAAAGACCTACTAGTAAAAGCAGTAAAAACTCACTGTGGGTGACTTTGGAGTCCAGCTGGCAGGACAGACTTCGCCATGGGTTTCCACAAACTGGAAGGCCTTGACCAGACGGAGGGTTTCCTCAACAGAGCGCCCAACCGGCAGGTCGTTTACACTCATGTGTCGGACCACTCCATTAGGATCAATAATGAAAAGACCCCTATAATAGGAAACATCAGTTGGTTATGGATACATTCCTCCTAAAAAGCTAATTATGCAGCCTAACACTGCAGGAAAACAAATTAGGAATTACAATATGTTTGTTAATGACTGTACAGGCGTCTTTGTAAAAGTACGTCAACTTTATGTTACCTTAAAGCAATTCCAGGACCTTCCAGCAGGACCCCATAGTCCCTGGACACTTGCTTTGTGAGGTCAGCCAACAGGGGAATGTGGATTTTCCCTAATCCTCCACTCTACAGATGAACAGAGTTTAGTCAGTGAGCTTAACATTTGCTATGAAGTAGGCTAGTTTCTCAATAACTTGATCCTATTTAGAGAACTGAGAATGTGCTGAATGCAAAGTAAAGTATAAACCTTTCTCGGGGTGTTGGTCCAGGCCAGGTGGGTAAAGTGAGAGTCCACAGACACACCAACTACATTACAGTTGATATCACGAAACTCATTGGCCTTGTCACTGAATGCAATGATCTCTGTGGGGCAAACAAACGTGCTGCCAAGTGGACAGAAATGACAACGTATTAAAAACGCATAATTTTTTAACAGTAAATAATGTAGTAAACAATAATTATATAATCATTTATAAAAATAAGTGATATACACTACCAGCCAAAAGTGTTTGAACACAGTAAGATTTATAATTAGGGCTGGGACACGATTAATCGTGTCCCAGCCCTATTTATAATGTTTTTTTAAAGAAGTCTCTTCTGCTCACCAAGTCTGCATTAATTTGATACACAGTATAGCAAAAACAGTAAAAATTTTAAATATTTTTACTATTCAAAATAAAGGTTCTGTTTCATTCCTACTGACCGCCAGAGGCAGTATGAATACTTTGGATTATCGCAGCGCCAGCCAGATAGGTCGAGAGATTATACCAACAAAGTCACGTAGTGACGTATGCTGAGCTCTGGGGAATTATAAACCACAGTAACTCAGCACTCCGCCTCTTTCGCTTTCTCGCCTGATTGAGATCGATTGAGGTCGTTCTCAGTTAAGTGATTCGCGCTGTCAAGTGCAGCTTACAAGAGCCGCGAGATATCGTCCTCACAAGCTGTGTCAGCGCACTTCTACGCATTTTAAAAGGATTTGGAATTATTCAGCAGCAGTTTTGGTGAGTTTTTTATTATTTTTCTATTGTTTTGTCGGTAACACCCTGTGTCTCTCGGTGCAATCCGGTGACTGGTGTTATCCGCGCCTATAAGTTAGCGGTCTACCGTTAACATAATCATTATATATTCCATTGTTTCGAGTGTTGTTGTTCCTTGAATTTTTTAGTTATACATTGCCCTTGGTCCGATCCATCGGCCATTTAGTTATATATATATATATATTTTTTTTTTTTTCTCTTCACGAGTTTTTTGTTGACATTACCTGTCGGTTTTATCCGGAGGCATCGTTTTTTTCTTGAGCTTTCAAACTAACTTAGTTGTGTGATTACCATCTCTCCGCTTGACCTTACGGTGCTATCCGAGGGTGTTAATAGTAAGAAGCTATGGCTCACAGCTCGATTGCCACTGGTTTTCCATTGACTTGTAAGCTGTGCCCTAATAGTCTTCTCCCGGACGACGGCCATGAAATCTGCCCGTCGTGTTTGGGTGTTCAACATTTGAAAGAGGCTCTCACGGACCCGTGTCTGCACTGCAGTCTCTTACCCATGTCGGAACGACGGCTCCGTCTGGCTGAGTTTGATCATAATTCAGCAGTGAAACTCGGGCAGTTAGATGAAAACCCTCCGCGCTCCAAGAAACGCAGGGCGTCTGCTGCAGCCGGCGCTGCCCCCCCCGTCTAAGAAGAAGGCCACATCGCAAAGTGACGAACATTTGCGTGTGGAGGAAAATTCACTTTCTAAAACGGTTTCTGTGCTTTCTTCAGAAATGGCTGAACTGAAACGCCTGCTTCATTCACTTCAACCTGTCACATGTGCTGCTCCTGTGAAGCCTACACAGGAGGATGTGAATGTCCAAAATCAAGAAGCTGGGGAGGAATTTGATTCTCCTTGTTTTTCTGACTTGGATGTGCTCTCTACAAGTGCTTCGGATTCATTTTTTAATGATCATAGGGGTACTGTGGATGTTGTTGTGCAACCCTCACCTCAGGATGTTTTCACTGGTCATCCAACCGCAGAGCGGTCTAGTGATGTGTCAGTTCAGTCATCTGGACAGATACAGTCTTCTTCTGACGATACTTTAGCTGTGCTCCGAATGGCAATTGCTCGTCTGGGACTCGATGAGTCACCTGCCCAATCTGCTCAAACCAACATTTTTTTCAGACAGCCCACGGCTGCGACTTCTTTTGCCATGCCACCATGTAAAGATTTTGTGGCTGAATTTTCAAATGCTCTCACAGGATCTGGTCCTCCTAAGCGGCGCTCAAAAATTGCTAGGACTCTAGCATCTATGGCTGAAGCTGACTCTATCGGGATGGGTCGTGCTCCAGAAATAGAGCAGCCTGTTGCTGCCTTGGTGGTATCTCCTGACGAGGCTTTACGGGGGAATGTGCGATGTCCCAGTGCGCAATGTGGTCGCACAGATTCATTACTGAAGAAGGCGTATGAGTCTGTGGCCTACGTAACTCGTACAGAAAACACAATCTGCCAATTGCTTCTTGCCGCCACAGGCACTCTGGAACCAGCAAATGTCGATCCTTCCATTCCACAGTTCCTGCAAACGGCTCTTTTGGCTATGGGCCATGTGACCCGTGAGCTGGGTAACCTTACAGCCACACTTTTGGCAGCCCGCCGCCAAGTGTGGCTTGCCCAAGCACGGCTACCTGAGGATTGCAAGAAGACCTTAAGAGATCTTCCTTTTGTTCCTGGGCATCTTTTTGGGCCGAATGTTCCAGAGCTGTTGGAAAAGAGGGTGAAGCTGTCTGAGGCCACTCGCCAACTGACGCAGGTGCAGCGCAACCCTGCTTTTAAGATGCCAGCAGTTCAAAATCGTCATCGCTATGCTGCAGTGGACCAGCGTTTCCGCCAACATGCTGCACTTCAGTCACAGCCCCATCAGAGGCCTCGTCTTATCGAAGACGCCAGAGTTTCTCGGCCACCTCAGCGACAGTTGCCGGGAGGACCCCGTCAGCGTCCCCCCACAACCACCAAAGGTCGCATACATAAAGCCTGAGACGTTCAGGCCGGTGGTCGATCGGTTTTCAGTAGAACAGCTGAAGTACTGGAAGACCAACACAGCAGACCCCTGGGTCTTGTCAACTCTAAGCAGGGGCTATACTCTACAGTTTCGACGCCGGCCTCCCAAATTTTCAAGAATTGTTCCAACTGTTGTCAGAGACACAGTTCGTTCGATGGCTCTCTCTCTGGAAATTCTTTCACTGTTAGAGAAGGGAGCCATAGAAAAAGTTCATCCCCTCGTTCAGGGAGACGGGTTCTATTCGACGTATTTTCTTGTTCCGAAAAAGGGCGGTGGGTTTCGCCCAATTCTCGATTTGAGGCATCTGAATTTGTTCCTGAAGACCCTTCCTTTTCGAATGCTGCGCACAGCCGACGTTCTTCGGTCTGTGGCAGCAGACGATTGGTTTGTGAGTGTCGACCTGAAAGATGCATACTTTCATGTACCAATTGCTGTTCATCACAGAAAGTTTCTGCGTTTCAGTTTCCAGAATCAAGCCTACCAGTACAAGGTTCTTCCTTTTGGCCTCTCTCTCGCTCCCCGCGTCTTCACAAGGTGTGTGAGTGCAGCTCTATCACCTCTTTGGACGAGAGGCATGCGTATTCTGCCTTATCTGGACGACTGGCTGCTTTGTGCCCCCACAAGACAGCAGGCCATGCAAGACTCCAAACTGCTTTTGAGGCATGTGCAGAAGTTGGGTTTTTCTGTGAACGAAAAAAAGAGTTGTCTCATTCCAGCACAGACCACTACATTCATAGGAATGACTCTGAATTCCCGCCTAATGTCTGCCTCCCTGTCTCAGGAACGGGTGACAAACATCCTGCAGCTATTGGCTCACTTTCGACCAGGTGTGTCTCTGCATTACCGGATGGTTCTGCGACTAATAGGGATGTTAACGGCTGCTACGGTGGTGATTCCCCTTGGTTTACTCCACCTCAGACCACTCCAGTTATGGAACAACAGCTTACAACTCAGACCCACCCGACATCTCCATCGGCTGATAGTAATTTCTCACAGTTGCATACGTGCATTGAGGCGGTGGAGACAGGTGGAGTTTCTGAAGGCAGGAGTGCCCCTGGGTGTGGTTCCCTCTCGACGGGAGTTAGTCACGACCGATGCTTCCCTCATAGGCTGGGGGGCAACTTGGAATCGGAGAGGTATTTGTGGACGATGGACACCTACACAGGCCAAAGAACATATCAATCTGCTGGAACTACGTGCAGTGTTCATGGCTCTAAAGTATTTCTTGCCAGTCCTGGCAGGCCGCCATGTTCTTGTTCGGTCCGACAATACCTCAACAGTGTTCCATCTGAACCACCAGGGTGGCACAAGGTCCAGGAGGTCTCTACAGCTCACTCACGAGATTCTGACATGGTGCCAGCTGCGGCTCGCATTCACTGAGGGCAGCTCATATATCAGGAGCATGCAACCAGACAGCAGATGCTCTTTCCAGGGATCGGTTGGATCCAGGAGAATGGAGGCTTCATCCGGATGTAGTACAGGAGATCTGGCTACGGTTTGGAAGGGCAGAAGTGGATCTTTTTGCTTCAGAGAAGACCACTCACTGTCGCTTATGGTTCGCAAGGACCGAAGTCTCCAGTCCCTTGGGCCAGGATGCACTGTCTCACGAATGGCCGAGCTGCCTACTGTATGCGTTTCCTCCAATCCCTCTGTTATGGGAGACGTTACACAGGATCTCTCTGTGCAAGCACAGAGTGCTACTTGTGGCACCACGGTGGCCTGCCAGACCATGGTTTCCTCTGTTACTGAGACTTCTAACAGGCACTCCGTGGCAGCTTCCCCCGAGAAAGGACCTCCTCTCCCAGCTGGAGGCCAGAGTCTGGCACCCGGACCCAGCTCGTCTGCAGCTTTGGGTATGGCCATTGGGATAAATCCTTTTCTGGAGCATTGTGATCCTGCAGTTATTAACACTATCTCCAATGCTAGAGCTTTTTCCACACGGCAGATTTATGCTTCGCGTTGGAAATTTTTCTCTGCATGGTGTGAGGAGCATGCGCTCAATCCTGCAACATGTGACATCCCGAATGTCCTGAGATTCCTTCAACATTTACTGGAAGAGGGTAGAGCGGCTTCCACATTGAAAGTGTATGTTGCTGCGATTTCTGCACATCATGTTCCAGTTGAGAGCTCTTCTCTTGGATCTCACAAGCTTGTCTGCAGTTTTCTAAAGGGTGCACGCCGTCTAAAACCTGCTCGGAATCCTCATTTTCCGGTATGGGATCTACCACTCGTGCTTTCGTTCCTTTGCTCATCCCAATTTGAGCCCTTGCAAAGCAGTGACATCAAATGGATATCCTTGAAAACAGTTTTTTTGTTGGCTGTTGCTTCTGCAAAACGAGTTGGTGAGTTGCATGCGCTCTCTGTTAGTGAGTTATGCTTGCGTTGGTTGCCAGATAACTCCGGGGTGGTCTTACGGCCCAATCCTTCTTTTCTTCCAAAAGTCCTCCTTCCTCAGTTCATAAATCAGAACATTGAACTGGCCTCTTTTCAGACTACTTCAGGGTCTGATTCGAGTGCTCACCTTTTGTGTCCTGTTCGGGCCTTGAAGTGTTACGTAGACACTACTGCTCAGTTTAGACGTTCAGACCAGTTGTTTGTCTGTTACGGGGGTGTGAAGAAAGGTGCTCCAGTGTCTAAACAGAGCTTGTCGAACTGGGTAGTAGAGACTATAACACTGGCTTACAAGACAGCAGGAAAACCATTGCCCTCAGGTTTAACTTGTCATTCCACTAGAGCCATCTCATCATCTTGGGCGGCTTTTAGAGGAGTTTCCTTGGCGGACATCTGCACTGCCGCTACATGGGTCTCTCCGTGCACGTTTGCCAGATTTTATAAGGTTAACGTCGCTGCTCATCATGCCGTGTGCTCGGCAGTTCTTCTGGAGCAGCCGTAAAAAATTTGCATCAGGTGGGTAGCATTCCTCATGACTATGTTGGTATGTGTCATCCAAAGTATTCATACTGCCTCTGGCGGTCAGTAGGAATGAAACAGAACGCTAGTTACGCATGTAACTGTGGTTCTGTGAATTCCGGATGACCGCCAGAGTTCTTCGTCACTCGGAATGCGCGAGAAAGGCGTACCGAGGCGGAGTGCTGAGTTACTGTGGTTTATAATTCCCCAGAGCTATAATCTCTCGACCTATCTGGCTGGCGCTGCGATAATCCAAAGTATTCATACTGCCTCTGGCGGTCATCCGGAATTCACAGAACCACAGTTACATGCGTAACTAGCGTTTTCTATCTGAATATATTTTAAAATCTAATTTATTCCTGTGATTTCAAAGCTGAATTTTTTAGCATTAATACTAGTCACATGATCCTTCAGAAATCATCCTAATCTGATTTGCTGCTCAAAAAACAGTTATTATTATTATTATTAAGTTTTATCATAATTTATTTTGATAAATTTAAAGCATCCTTGCTAAATATAAGTATTAATTTCTATAATTACACTCACATTAATTTTCTGCTTGGTGAGCAGAAGAGAATTCTTTAAAAAAACATTAAAAATCTTACTGTTCAAAAACTTTTGACTGATACTGTATATAATTATTTAAATAAATAATTATTAAAAATAATAAAAATGGACGTTCTGTTCTTATTCATTATAGCTACAATGAGACAATCTTAGGCAATGAGTGCATGCTGTATTTCCATAATATTTCTTTCTACAAACACTTACAAATCTAGTGGGTAAAAGAAAAGGACCAGGTATTTGCCCTTGAAATCTTCTAGGCTGATCTCCTTAAATGCTCCATTGAGAACAGCGGTTCCTTTGAAGTGAGGGGCTGGTTGAGTGACTGCTGGGGCCCATCTAGCAGCACCTGATATTTTACAAACATACATGATGGATTAGTAAACATATTAGAGTTAATTAAAGGCAAATATCAAATTACTCTTTAAGACTTACTAATTGAAAAGCAAGCTTTTTGTGCTGCAATGCAAGCAAGGGGTTTTGGAGCCCTGAGCACTGATGCTCCATTGTGAGGGACCAAGCCTTTCAGTCCATTAACTGCAGCTCTTCTTGCCTGTTATGAAAAGGAGGGACATGCGTGAAAAAGTCGTTACACAAGTTGGTTATCACTGTTCAACAGACAGCACCATGTGTACTTTGGACAAATATCTAAAACTTTACAGGCTCAGTGAATAAGAGACACATTTCACGATTGCTGCAAAGCGAAGCACAAATGTTTTGATTACTCGTGTCTCATATTAATTTATATCTAACATAAACTGGATACCTTTTAAATTAATGAAATCATTTATTTATGTATTATCATTTATTAATTAAAAAAGGTTGCACAACATATATGCGTAACAATTGTTTATGCACTGGTAATCCATCTGACAGGTAGTTATTTGAAAGTGCGTTATATAAGCAGTTTAAAGGTTAAACACGTTGAAACGCATCTGCTAACTAAACGACGACTAACAGAGATAAACTAAAGCACATTTGCACCGAAATGCAAACCAACACTTATTCCACGCAATAATCGTTCGCAGCAGAAGTGTTAATTATCGCTGATGCTAAATGAAACTTACAGAAGTCCCAAGAAGTCTCCCAATGGTGGCTGCCATCTTGCCAGTGTGCTCAATGCTATGCGCAGAAAAACACGTTGGGCATCAAAGCTGCGCACTAATTTCGCATTAGTTGCGCAGCACACGCTCACCCCTACTCCTACATGCAATGTTTTATGTTTTTTATTAATCATATTTGATATATCAGGGTTTTGTAGCTTATGTTAAATAGTGAGAATATGGAGCTCACTCTAGGAGGAAAAAACACGTTTATTTACAGCAAAAATTTGGTGCAGCTGCTATTGTTTATATGGCCATAAGATAAGACATAAGATGAAGCAAAAGACATGTTTTTAGAGATTTTTAGAATGATACAAGAATGCATTTTACATACTAAAACAGTAACTGTCAGTCAGAGGGCAGAAGACATGCAATAAATTGTATGCAACAGGTTTTGAAGCAAAGTCTGATCATGTTTATAATTTAAAGTCCTTAGAAATGCATTAAATATGATACAATAGGCTTTATAGGGTTAACTATCTACATTCTGAGCAACGAATTCCTATCAATTACCTCAGGTTCCATAAATTCTTAGTTTTTTCAGCATTTTTGTGTTTTTGAACCCTTTCCAACAAATACTGTATGATTTTGAGATCCACACTGCAAAAAAAAAAATGCTTTTCTTACATAGATATTTTAGTCTTGTTTCCAGCCAAAATATCTAAAAATTCTTAAATCAAGAAGGATTTTCTAGACAAGTAAAAATATTGTCTTGTTTTCAGAAAAAAAGGTTAAAATTAAGGGAATTTTTGCCTGAAACAAGCAAAATAATCTGTCAGTGGGGTAAACAAAATAATCTAGTTTTCTGCTTGAAATAAGACTATTTTGCTTACCCCATTGGCAGATTATTTTGCTAGTTTTGAGCAAAAACTCTCTTAATTTTGATTTATTTTTCTGAAAACAAAACAATCATTTTCACTTGTCTAGAAAATGCTTCTTGGTTTAAGAATTTTTTAGATATTTTGGCTGGAAACAAGACAAAAAATCTAAGTAAGAAAAGTATTTTTTTCAGGGCATCTTTTAATACTGTGGACAACTGAGGGACTCATATGCAACTCTTACAGAAGGTTCAAAAGCTCACTAATGCACCAGAAGGAAAAACGATTAATTTAGGCAACTATTGCCTAAATATAATGTTTTTTTTTAGTACCTATTTAGTACTGCCCTTCAGAAGCTACAGAAGGTACATGTTTCCCAGAAGAAAAATAAATTAAATCCTGATCTTCAAATTCAAAAAGTTTTTAGCATAATTCATTGGGTTTCCTTTTGGAGCATCAACTGAGCATTTAAACCTTCTGTAATAGTTGCATATGAGTCCCTCATTTGTCCTCAGTGTGATGAATCTCATACAGTCATAGTTGGAACTATTCAACTACTATTTAACTGGCTTTATGTAAAATGTCGTATTCAGGTCATTACTAAATAAAAAATAACTAAATGACTTTTGACTTCAACTATAACAATGTGCAAATTACAACACCCTTTATTTTTTGCACGTTCAAAAATATCCTATAGAATGATTTAAATGGTTCAAATATCTTTTTTCGTTTTCTTTAATTTATGTTAGTGGGAAAAAAGTTGTTTTGACGTGGACCCTGATCACGCTGGAATGTTATTGGATAGCGTCTGAGCACGTCACATGCGGAAGCGTCGCAGCTCAAGCATGTCTCAACGGCGTGACCTATACAAGTTAATCTTTTTGTAAGTCAAAGAAAATGAATTGGTAATGATTGTAGAGCCTTCGTTAACAAACGAAAATGGACCCCAACTTACAGTACTGGCAAAGCAATGGGCAGGTACTTTCTTGTGTGCAGTTGCGTACTCAGTCACATTTATATCTGTATTAATGGAAGTGATGATATCTGCGACAAATAAATCAATATATGTATCATTTTGCAGTCTTTTCTAAGCAGACTGCGTCTCTGGTTCCAAATTCTCGACCCCAGTTCTGTGTTGTCATCACAGGTGAGTTGCTGCATCATGCATCGCTGCATCAGCTCATCTATATTAACCTATCATGAATCAAACCAGTACAAACCTTCTAATTATACAAATCCTGTATTAACAGTATCACTTGCACTATACAGGATGAAACGAACGCTGTGAAATTTGTTCTTTGCTTATAATATTGTTTACATTAATAAATGACAACTAATACTCCAATATGAATTTTTTTCTTAGGCTGAAATTGAGCAGGCCCGGACACTTCTTCAGAATCAGGGACATGCACAAAGAAATGAAAAAGTAGGCTGCTTAATATGTGTAGTGTTTATTTGTTTATTCATTAAACTTTGCTTACATTAGTACCAGTTTGAAAACTTGACAGTGTTTCTTTATTTCTCTCTCTAGGTTGCTAATGCCTGGTTACTGTCTCTTGTAAGTTCCTGCGAATTTACATTTTAATAGTGAGCATGATAAAAAAATATATAGATATCATTTGTTCTTCGTACATGGGACAAAATAGTCTACAGAACTAAAAGAATAAATGATTTTGGATTATTCTGTTCACTGTTCACCTACAGCTGAGGTCAAAAGTTTACATGCATCAATTATTTTACCAAAATAAGAGGGATTTTACAAAAGGCAATGTTATTTTTTATTTAATAGTGACCTGAATAATATATTTCACATAAAAGATGTTTACATATAGTCTACACAAGAAAATAATAGTTGAATTTATAAAAATGACCCTATTCCAAAGTTTACATACACTTGATCCTTAATACTGTGTTGTTATCTGAATGATCCACAACTGTTTTTTTTTTTTTTTTTTTTTTTTTTTTTGTTTAGAGATAGCTGTTCTTGAGTCCCTTGTTTGTCCTGAACAGTTAAACTGCCCGCTGTTATTCAGAAAAATCCAAAAATGTATTTAAACCCTTTCCAACAATGACTGTATGATTTTGAGATCCATCTTTTCACACTGAGGACAACTGAGGGACTCATATGCAACTATTACAGAAGGTTCAAACACTCACTGATGCTCCAGAAGGAAAAACGATGCATTAAAAGCCAGGGGTGTACACTTTTGAACAGTGTAAATTTTTCTTATTTTGGCTAAATTTCATATTTTTTTTTTATTTAGTTCTGCCCTTCAGAAACTACAGAAGATACTTACATGTTTCCCTGAAGATAAAATAAGGTAAATTTACCCTGATCTTCAAATTCAAGAAGTGTGAAAAGATTGATATCAAAGTCATACAGTCATTGTTCACGTAACACAAAAATGCAGAAAAACCAAAGAATTTGTGGGACCTCAAGGATTTTCAGAAGAACAGTGAGCAATTTAACTGTTCAGGACAAACATGGGACTCATGAACGACTATCACTAAACAAATAAAAACACAGCTGTGGATCATTCAGGTAACAACACAGTATTAAGATTCAAGTGTATGTAAACTTTTGAACAGGGTAATTTTTATAAATTCAACTATTATTTTCTCTTGTGGACTATATGTCTTTTATGTGAAATATCTTATTCAGGTCAGTAAAAAAGTATTAAAAAATAAAAAGCATTTTGTATGATCCCTCTTATTTTGATAAAATAATTAACATTTTGCAGATTCTGCATGTAAGATATGTAATTCTGTATGTAAACTTTTGACCTCAACTGTATGTTTTAGTACAATCTCCTGCTGCTTCCACTGTCTCACAAATAAAGTATAATTGACTAATTTTAATAGATTAAAAAAAAAGAACATTTGTGTAAAGAATGATTTCCACTTCAATGTGTAATAGCAGGTAAAAGTATGAGACATGTCTGTCCTGTCTCAGTCAATAAAATGTTGATAACAGGTGTGGGTTACTGGCTGTCCAAGCATTAACATTTTTATATATTTTGCACATTTTTTGTCATTAACATTGTTACACTTTTTTTTTTTAGTCATCTGTCCATCCTGATACTGGAAGTGTAATCTCACCAGTGTTTCGTTCTCAAGGTACAGTAACAAACTTGAAGGTTTGTGTCATTAATGAGATATCGCTTTATGTATGTGAACCGATTTCCATTCATTAATTTAGTCATCTGATGACATCTTTTTCTTTTTTGTTTCCAGCTTTTCTACCTATATCTGCTCCCTTGGTGAGTTCTAATATAAAAACTGAGAAAATGTAAATTTGGAAGGCAAAGGCATATATTTATATAATCTGAAATGAAAGATCCCACCTGCTTTTATTTCTACAGGTTGTTGCAAGTTTATTACCCCACAAAGGCATTAAACCTGCATTGTTCTGGCAAGTAAGTACATTTTACATTTATGTCTTCATTTATGTCTTTTCTTGTCAACTAACAATTTTTGTACTAATTTTTGCTGTAGTTTTTGCTTCAGACATATTGTGCAGGCTTCAACCATGCTAACAGAAATGCAACAGCGACTAAGGTAAACGATGTTGTTTTTAATTAAATTTAAGTGATATAAAATAACAGTCTTTTTGTGACTTGACAGAATATTTTCACCACAGTTATTTCACTTTTTTGCTTAGGATAACAAAACGTCAATGAAGCAGTCCGTTCTTATTGTCGGAACAGTTGCCTACTCATCAATTGCAGGGGTAAGAGAGATTATTGTCACAGTCCTGGCTTCTCAGTCAGTAAACCATTTTTATTTGATGATTTTATGTTTGGTGTAATGTTGACATACTGTTCAGCAGGTGCAAGAATCTCATGAAACCTGTCAAGTTTCAAAGTTCATGTCTAGATCATGTTACACCCCGACATAAAAAGAAAGAAAAAAAGTGATTATGTTAATCTTAAAGAAATGAAATCTTAGTTTAGAACCATTCAGATGTGTATTAAAAATAATAACGCAATAATACACGTAATTAACCATTAGGCACACATTTTCTCTGAATGATCATTTTCATACACTCTTAAAAATAAAGGTGCTTTAAAAGGTTCTTCACAGCGATGCAATAGAAGAACCATCTCTTTCTTACCTTTTTATATTCTAAAGAACCTTCTTTCACCACAAAGAACCTTTTGTAAAACAGAAAGGTTCTTCTGATATTAAAGGTTCTTTATGGAACCATTTAGACAAAAAGGGTTCTTCTATATATGGCATGGTGAAGCACCTTTATTTTTAAGAGTGTAATGCAAAAAATGTCGTTTTAATTAATTACATGTAAAAATTACATTTTGTTAAGAGTTTTGGGTAAAGTGTATGGAATCCCATTTCCGCCATGAATAAAAAATAAAAAAGGTAATTTCCAATTTTTTTTTTCTTTTCGACTTTTTCTCAGAATTGTGAGATATAACTCATAATTGCATCTTATAAAGTCACAATTGTGAGACAATTTCTTTCCCTGAAATTGCAAGTGTTGATACAAACTCACAATTTTGACTTTTTTTCTCAGAATTGCGAGTTTGTTTCGCAATTGTGACTACTTTTTCTCAGAATTGCAAGTCTGTATCTCACGATTCTGACTTAATAACTTGAAATTGCCTGTTATAAAGTCATAATTGTGAGTTCTTACATCAGAATTGTGAGATATAGACTCGTAATTCTGAGAACATGTTTTTTTCCACTTGCGAGTTTATCTCACAATTCTGAGACAAAAACGTCAAGTTTTTATCTTGCAATTCTAACTTTATTTCTCGCAATTGTGAGTTTATCACGCAATTCTAAGAAAAAGTCAGAATTGTGACTTTATGTCTCTCAATTCTGACTTTATAACTTGCATTTGAGTTTATATCTTACAATTCTGACTTTGTAACACTTAATTACAAGTTTATATCTCACAATTCTGAAAAAAAGTCAGAATTGTGAGATGTAAACTCGCAATTGCTAGAAAAAAATGTCAGAATTGTGAAGTAGCAATTACCTTTTAAATGTTTTATTTAGTGGTGGAAACGGGCTTCCATAGAAGTGTGACCTGAATATCTCTTTTTCTCAGGGTCTTCCTCAGATTATACTCAATCGTTTTAGACTCATCGGTGCTGTGGCTGAGACCTTCTCTAGATCACTGTTACCTATTCCTCTAACAGGTATGAACACCAGAAAACAAATGCATACAATACACCTACAGTAGAGTGTTTATATTATGCCATTTCATCCACATTCCTGTTTATACTGTGCAATCTAGAGTTATAATAACATTGAAACATTTTGAACCAAAAATGTGGTTTTCTAGCTTGTCTAGCTGCTTTCAGTGTGATGGTGGTGAGAAGTGAAGAAGCCGATAATGGAATACGAGTGTTTGATTCTAACGGCAATGCGGTTGGAGTCTCGAAGGCAGCTGGTTCGAAGGTGACACTGTGACAATAAAACCTTATGCCATTGAAGCTCCTTATCTTTAAACTGTTTAAATAAGTATTCTTTGTGTTGGTTAAAGGCCATAAAGGAAACGGCCCTCTCTAGAGCGGCTCTTTTTGGCACCACTGCAGCTGTTCCCACTTTACTGCTGGCTCTCCTTAAAAGGTACAAGTCAGAACAGTTTGCTTTCCATTTTAAAAAGTCAAAGACGCTTAAAAGTTTTGATGAGTGTGAAATTGTGAACTCTGCTGTCTATGTTTCAGGGCAGAGTTTGTCAAGAGGAACCCAATGATAATTGCTCCTGTTCGGCACATCAGTACTACCATTATTTTTGGTCTGATGATTCCTGTGTCCTTCAGTCTTTTTCCACATTTTGGCAAGGTAACACACATTAGAGATCTAATGTTAGTGCTGATTCATAACAAACCTGATTGTCATTCTTTTATCATTTTAATTTCATAAATACACTACCAGTCAAAAGTTTTTGAACACTAAGATTTGTAATGTTTTTTAAAGAAGTCTCTTCTGCTCACCAAGCCTGCATTTATTTGATCCAAAGTGGAGTAAAAACAAGATTTTGAAAGATTTTTACTAATTAAAATAACTTTTTAAAATGTAATTTATTCCTGTGATTTCAAATTTTTTGCACAATTACTCCAGTCACATGATCCTTCAGAAATCATTCTAATATTCTGATTTGCTGCTCAAAAAACATTTATTATTATTATGTTGAAAACTGCAGAGTATAATTTTTTCAGGTTTCTTTAATGAATAAAAAGAAAAAAAAAACAGCATTTATCTGAAATAGAAATCGTTTGTAACATTGTGTGTATATATATATATATATATATATATATATATATATATATATATGTGACCTTGGAGCACAAAACCAGTCTTAAGTCGCTGGGGTATATTTGTAGCAATAGCCAAAAATACATTGCATGGTTCAAAATTTTTGATTTTTCTTTTATGCCAAAAATCATTAGGAAATTAAGTGAAGATCATGTTCCATGAAGATTTTTTGTAAAATTCCTACTGTAAATATATCAAAATGTAATTTTTGATTAGTAAAATGCATTGTTAAGAACTTAATTTGGACAACTTTAAATGTGATTTTCTCAGTATTTAAATTTTTTTGCACCTTCGGATTCCAGATTTTCAAATAGATGTATCTCGGCCAAATATTGTCCTATCCTAACAAACCATACATCAAAAGAAAGCTTATTTATTATTTATTTATTTATTTTTATTTTGAGCTTTCATATGATGTATACATCTCAGTTTTGTCAAATTTAACCTTATGACTGGTTTTGTGGTCCAGGGTCACATATGTCTTTATCATCACTTTTGATCAATTTAAAGCATCCTTGCTAAAAGTATTAATTTCTATCCTTTTTTTCTATAAATGCAGGCTTGGTGAGCATGAGAGACTTTTGACTAGTAGTGTACATTCATCAATTCTCTGAATGTTTTAATCAAAAATCACATCACCAATTGATAAGCATGATTCAAATCCAACCTATTTTTCATTTGCAGATAAAGAAGGAGAAGTTAGAAGAGGAGTTTCAGTCACTTGACAGTAACATTGAACTGTTTTACCACAGAGGACTGTAATGTTCCCATTGCCAACTTACCTATTTGACTGAATTTTATTGTCAGATTTTGCAGACACAATGACAATAAAAACGAAGTATACTAAAAGTCCACTGCATTTCAAAATGGTGGCTACTTGAAGTTTTAAAAGCATGCACTATTTTCTTGTTATGGTGTACTAATACTGAGTAGCCAAAGGAAGAAGTACAACTGTACGGTTTTGAATTCATATTCATTTAATAGCTGCATTTCAGGCTGAAAGTGTTTTAAATAATGCATTGAAGTGCTAATAACACTGTTTGTTAGTCCCAATATACATTTTGTTTTTACATTTAATGGTCACATATATATATATCTAACAAAGAATCTGAGGAAACATCATTATATGACTCTGTAAAGGAGAAGGACAGTGTTTAAGAAATCAAAGAAGAACAGTTTGGCCATCCTCTTCTTTTAGGATATATTGCACACATATAATCAGAATATCTTCTATGATTTTTTAGGCACAGAGGACAGTCCTTGATAACAAGGTGCTGTCAAATTAAGGAGATTAAACAAAAATATATAATGGCAAAAATCAGTATTATGTGCAATCACTGGGAATGCATAATGTGGGAATAAAGTTCATTTAACATAGGGAATGTCTTTTGCCATTTGAACATATAATGATAACAAGATTTCTTACAGGAATAGACATACAGATTGTTAATTAACATTATAACGTGGGTGAGGTTTTGGCACTCAATAGTTAAAGAGATAGTTAACCTAAAAATGAAAATTCTGTCATTAATTACTCTCCCTTATGTCGAAGATGAATGAAGGTCTTACAGATTTGGAATGACATGAGGATGAATAATTAATGACAGAATTTTCATTTTTGGGTGAACTATCCCTTTAAGTAAAACTGGTTTTCAGTCTTTTACTTTACATTTTGAATTTAGGGACCCTCATTAAAGCAACTGTAGTTTAGTTTTCACTAAACAATTAACATAACAGTATTATAATTATTATTTGACAGCATAACAAGCATCTTTAGTTAGGGATGAACTAGCCAACCGTGAGCCCTTTCACATTGCAATACATGATGAAATCTTCAAAGATCAAAAATTCAAAGAGCATGCCAAAATAAGGTTATGAACATCTTAATAATTAGAAACCTAATTGGAATGCTTGCAGAGACGGCACATAAATCCAAGTGTTACCAAAAGGTTAAATTATGAATTACTTATCTCAAACCTGTTATCGAAATGTTACATTCAACATAATTACACCCATGAGGTGTAGCTATCATGTTATAGCTATATTTTATATATCCTTATGAGAAATATATATTTATGCTCTTATATAACTTTCTCCTTGTTCACAACCCTCTAAATTAGACACAGATTTTTCCAAATGTTACAGTTCATTGTGTGATTCACAATGGATGGTTTCAGTTTAAGTCAAAAGTTTACACACACCTTGCAGAATCTGCAAAATGTTAATTATTTTACTAAAATAAGAGGGATCATACAAAATGCATGTTTTTTTTATTAAGTACTGACCTGAATAAGATATTTCACATAAAAGATGTGTACATATAGTCCACAAGAGAAAATAATAGTTGAATTTATAAAAATGACCCTGTTCAAACGCTGATTCTTAATACTGTTACCTGAATGAACCAGTATTGTTCAGTACTAAATAAAAAATAACATGCATTTTGTATGATCCCTCTTGTTTTAGTAAAATAATTAACATTTTTGCAGATTCTGCAAGGTGTATGTAAACTTTTTACTCCTTTCTGATTGGATACTGTGAGACACTGCAGTTGGATGGTATGCACTGATTGGTCAGATCTTTAGGAGCTGCTCAGCTGCCGCTAAGTGGAAGAGGAAGTTTTCAGTCGCTGGAGGGTAGTGCCGCTGCTTTAGAGTCTCCAAAGTCAATTTAGAGTTCTCTGCTTCATCAGCGAGAGATATCAGGTTGCTGAGAATCTCTTTAGTTTTTACTGAAATATCCTGGAGACAGACGCAAAAAGAGGCTGGATTAAAACCCATTTCGAATTTCAAAGTCTTGGTAAACTGAAATTCTGTTGTCATCGTTGATACTTTTGACCTTGTTCTTACTCGTACCTTAATAACCTGCGCATCTGTACGATCAGTGTCCTCTGCAGCCTGGACAATGAAGTTGCCGATCTCTTTATGGAGTTTTCCCATAGCCATTGCCTCTGAAAATATAAAGTATAAAGAGGTATGGTGATTTAAACATCCACGCAATAATTTTTACCAAATCCCAGTCGGTATGTAAAACTGAATCTCTTACCTTTGGCATTTTGTGACACAGTGATTTCACTGTCTAGAAGATTAACATACACATCAAACAGATCTGATCTGTCTCTGACTTCAGGATCGACAAACCCTGCAACATATCCTACAGAGAGCAAGAACATAGAAATTCATAATTGTAGGAAGTGTTCATTTTGGGATGAGAAGAAATTGTCCATACCCGTGCACAGCTTGAGGTTTTCCAGCTCATTATCATACAGGTGAACAAAAGGGTGGAGGATGGACCAGTCTTTTCTATGCCATACCAGTCCAGGAAGAGCTCTGGTTTTGGAGCAAAAAAAAAAAAAAAAAAACTGTTTCCACTTACAACCTTTTGAACAATTCTGTTCAAAAGCAAAAGAGTGGGGTCAGTAAGATTTATTCATTTATGAAGTAATTAATACTTTTATTCAGCAAGGATGCATTCAATTGATCAAAAGCAATAAATAAAGACATTTAAATAGTTACAAAAATAAATAATTGAATAAAAATATAAATGAAATGTGAACCTTGTGAACTCCAGCAGCGCCTCAATCCGTGGGTGATAGACCACCACTCTTTTTTTCAACATTAGTGCTGTGTAAAGGATGATGGTCTCCATACCAAATTGTGATACAACATCTAAAATAAAGATTTAACATCTTATGAATCTTAAACAGCAAACTTGCATATATATATATATATATATATATATATATATATATATATTTTTTTTTTTTTTTTTTTTTTTACAGAATTAAGACTTCTTGAAGGATTTCGAAAATAACAATCATAAAGCCAATGGCTATGGTACAAAAGGTACACAATTATGATTTTAGCTGCTCAGTTCTTGCTGTGTTTAGTGTGTAGTGCTTGTTCATTTTAAGGGTTCCTCCTAACCTTTTAAGGATCCAGCCAGGTAGGCTTTCCTGACGTCATAATCTTTAATAAGGAAGGAGCCGTTCTCATCACTCTGGCATATCCCTTTGGTTAGAACAGCAATGTAGCATTCCATCATCTTCACAGGACTTCCATGTTTGATATACGTCCTGAACAAACAAAAAAAAAAAAAAAAAGTTACAATTGCAGCATCACAAACTCACAAAAGTTCAGTGTATATCCTTAGAACTGGCATGATGACAAACAAAAGATGCTTACTGGAAGAAATAATGATCGATTTCTAATCAATTGAACTAAATGGTTTTTACTTAAATTAAACATACCTGCACAGAACTCTACTGAATGCAGCATATTTTTCAGGGTTAAAGTCCTTAGCCGTGATAACTATTGTGAAATGTGTCACCTTTGAATGAAATTCAACAGTCAATTAGCAAGTTGGCATGATTTTCATATACTGTAAGATTTTTTTATGAATTCTCTTCTGCTCACCGAGCCTGCATTTATTTGATCAAAAATGCAGCAAAAGAGGTGATATTGTAAAATATTTTTACTATTTAAAATAACTGCTTTCAATTTGAATATATTTTAAAATGTAATTTATTCCTGTGATCAAAGCTAAATTTTCAGCATTATTACTCCAGTCTTCAGTGTCACATGATCCTTCAGAAATCATTCTAATATGCTGATTTGCTGTTCAAGAAACATTTTTATTATTCAAAGATCAGCATTTTACCTTAAGTAAAAAGCTTTTGTAACATTATACACTATTTGTATACAGTCGTGGCCAAAAGTTTTGAGAATTACATAAATATTGGAAATTGGAAAAGTTGCTGCTTAAGTTTTTATAATAGCAATTTGCATATACTCCAGAATGTTATGAAGAGTGATCAGATTAATTGCATAGTCCTTCTTTGCCATGAAAATTAACTTAATCCCGAAAAAATTTTCCACTGCATTTCATTGCTGTCATTAAATTACCTGCTGAGATCATTTCAGTAATCATCTTGTTAACTCAGGTGAGAATGTTGACGAGCACAAGGCTGGAGATCATTATGTCAGGCTGATTGGGTTAGAATGGCAGACTTGACATGTTAAAAGGAGAGTGATGCTTGAAATCATTGTTCTTCCATTGTTAACTATGGTGACCTGCAAAGAAACGCACGCAGCCATCATTGTGTTGCATAAAAATGGCTTCACAGGCAAGGATATTGTGGCTACTAAGATTTATAGGATCATCAAGAACTTCAAGGAAAGAGGTTCAATTCTTGTTAAGAAGGCTTCAGGGCGTCCAAGAAAGTCCAACAAGTGCCAGGATCGTCTCCTAAAGAGGATTCAGCTGCGGGATCGGAGTGCCACCAGTGCAGAGCTTGCTCAGGAATGGCAGCAGGCAGGTGTGAGCGCATCTGCACACACAGTGAGGCCAAGACTTTTGAAGATGGCCTGGTGTCAAGAAGGGCAGCAAAGAAGCCACTTCTCTCCAAAAAAAACATCAGGGACAGATTGATCTTCTGCAAAAAGTATGGCGAATGGACTGCTGAGGACTGGGGCAAAGTCATATTCTCCGATGAAGCCTCTTTCCGATTGTTTGGGGCATCTGGAAAAAGGCTTGTCCGGAGAAGAAAAGGTGAACGCTACATCAGTCCTGTGTCATGCCAACAGTAAAGCATCCTGAGACCATTCATGTGTGGGGTTGCTTCTCATTCAAGGGAGTGGGCTCACTTACAATTTTGCCCAAAAACACAGCCATGAATAAAGAATGGTACCAAAACACCCTCCAACAGCAACTTCTTCTAACAATCCAACAACAGTTTGGTGAAGAACAATGCATTTTCGAGCACGATGGAGCACCGTGCCATAAGGCAAAAGTGATAACTAAGGGGCTCGGGGACCAAAACGTTGAAATTTTGGGTCCATGGCCTGGAAACTCCCCAGATCTTAAAACTTGTGGTCAATCCTCAAGAGGCGGGTGGACAAACAAAAACCCACTAATTCTGACAAACTCCAAGAAGTGATTATGAAAGAATGGGTTGCTATCAGTCAGGATTTGGCCCAGAAGTTGATTGAGAGCATGCCCAGTCGAATTGCAGAGGTCCTGAAAAAGAAGGGCCAACACTGCAAATACTGACTCTTTGCATAAATGTCATGTAATTGTCGATAAAAGCCTTTGAAACGTATGAAGTGCTTGTAATTATATTTCAGTACATCACAGAAACAACTGAAACAAATATCTAAAAGCAGTTGAGCAGCAAACTTTGTGAAAACTAATATTTGGGTAATTCTCAAAACTTTTGGCCACGACTGTACACTACTTTTTGAAAGAAATTACAGAAATTAACACTTATTTAACAAGGATGCTTTAAACTGATCAAAAGCGATGATAAAGACTTTTATAATTTATATGTAAAAAATGTTTTTTTTTTTTTTAGCAGCAAACCAGAATAATTAAGAAATAGTAAACATTTTTTTTGCTGTATTTTGGATCAAATAAATGCGGGCTTGTTGAGCAGAAGAGAGTTTAAAAAACATTAAAAATCTTACTGTTCAAAAACCTTTGACTGGTATTGTATTTACATAAAAAAGGAACCATCTATCTACAAAGCACACAACACTTAAAAAGGTAAAAAGCACATCATGAGATATACTAAACTGTCAGATTTCTCAAAAAAGAAGTAAACATTTTAATAGATTATAGCAGTGGTCCTCAACCTTTCTGACTGCAAGGCTCTCTGTTGTCCACAAGCTGTTTCTAGCTTTAATTTTGTTTTTAAACTTATATTATTTTATGGTAAAATAGAATAATTATAGTAACATTTCAGTTTTTTTTTGGAGCAAAATCTTCTTCCTGGTTCTCTTTTAATATACAGCATACTCACAATTTTTACCGGACTAAATATTTTAGGACTTTTCATAAATGGCAAAATCTGTATTCATTATTAAAAAGTCCATGGTGATTTAAGATTGTATGAATTTGTGACTTTTCAACTTTTTTAAAAGGCAGAAAGCTTTAAAGGCAACAAACAGTTGTTGAGGGTGTAAACATAAGAAAGAAATATCTTGACACTTGACAGTTATTTTGTTTATTTTATTGTATGTATTGTCTTATTTTAATTTTATTTTGGTTGAGCACCACTGGATTAAACGAATAGTTATTTGATGCATTAACATTCTATCATTTATGTGCCACATTAGAATATACACAAATGTAAACAAGAAACAATTTATCAGTAAATAATGGTTTAGATTTCTGTCTTCTCACATGAAACCGATATATGGACTGTTATCATGCACTTTGTCACTTTTTAGCGCTTTACACCCCTCTGGTCACATTTACTTTCATTATGGAAAAGTGCAGTGTTAACATTTCTGGCAAACTCCTTTTGCATTTCACAAAAAAACACAGTCACAAAAAAGTTTTAATTTTATGTTGAACTCTTCCTGTAGCACAAGTTTGTAATCTTTCAGAATGGGAGTGAGTCCTGAACATGAAGTTTAGTACCTTTTTAAGCGCAGTTGGCTCCTGAACCTCGACAGTGGTGATATAGTACCAGGTTCGGCAGTATTGTCCAAACACAAATGTGTGCAGCACCTGATTGTTCAACGACAGGCAACATTTCCTCAACAGAACCTCTCGCAGATCAGCACTGATGGAAGGATAACACCAAACCCAAAGAGTGTCTGCATTTACATCTTTTTCTGCACAAGGGGGACAAATGCAATTACTGACAAAATAATCATTATTCTATCAAATATTTCTGTCATAGAGCCTTTTTCTTCTGCAGACCACAAAATGAAGTGTTAGAGAGAATGCTAGTAGGGATAGATAGTCTCAGTCACCATTCACTCTCACTGCATCTTTTTTTCCCCACACAATGAAAGTAAACGGTGACTGACAAATAATGCTGTCACTTTGCCTAACTTCCCCTTGTGTTAAACACATGAAAGTCACACAGGTTTGAAAAAGTATGAGTAAATGATTACAAAATTAGTTAACTATCGCTTTAATACATAAAATGTACTTATAATAAAAGATCTTTTCGCGGTACTTTAATCTTACCAATTAGTCCAAGACTCAGCATCATCTCAGATGTAGCCATATTCCATTCCTTATCCACGTTAAGCTGTTTCTGATCCTTCAATGATTTGTAAACCATTTACGTCCACAGTTAAGACAACACATGCAAGTTTCAGCGAGAACAGACACAACCCATTGTTAAATATGCCAGAAAGCTATTATAATGTAAAAAAAAAATCTTCTTGCAAAATATATTTTTAAGCGTTGAATCCAGGAACAGTTTTCTCATTAAAGCCAAAAGTTAGCAATTACCGGTTTCTAGCATATCAGTGTATGCAGACCAGTTGTTGAGTTGCAGTAATTCCCGCGAGTATGTGTATCAAAAGAAAAAATTGAGAGGAACACATCAAATGAAAACTTATCATAAACAGTAGGAATCCACTACTGGTCAAGTGATCAACACTCGCTTCTTCCGGGTTTGTTTCCCGAAGTTCAACTAAAATATCCAACGACACACTGCCATCTAGTGTGTGGGTGCGATTAAAGATTTAATTATTTATTTATTTATTTATTAAATACAGTTATTAAACCTGTTTTAATAACAAACAACAACACCAATAATAAGAATAAACAAAAATATATAAATATACACTGCCAGTCAAAAGTTTTTAAACAATACAGCAAAAGCAGTACATTTTTACAAACTGTTTTCTATTTGAATATTTTAATTATTAAAATGTAATTTATTCCTGTGATTTCAAAGTTGAATTTTTAGCATCATTACTCCAGTCACATGATCCTTCAGAAATCATTCTAATATTCTCATTTGCTGCTCAAAAACATTTTTTGTTATTATTATGTTAAAAACAGCTGAGTGTATTTTTTTCAGATTTCTAAGATGAATAAAAAGAAAACAGTTATTTTAAATAGTTATTATATTTTATTTAATATAATATATTTAATATATATTACTGTTTTTGCTGTATTTTGGATCAAATAAATGCAGGCTTGGTAAGGCAAAGAGACTTCTTAAAAAACATTTAAAATATTGACTTGACTGGTAGTGTATATTAAAAATAAAAACTTACAAATGATAAAACCTGAAATATAAAAGCATATTCTAATATGAATAAAATAAATATTTATTAATTTAATCAACGTCACTTAAGTAAGTAACAAATATGTAACAGCAAGTTTTAAGTCATTCCTTTTCATTCAGCTACTTTAAGGATTGAAATTTAATATTTTTTTACATTTGTGTAAATAAAACTAGAATCAAAACACAATTATATTTCACAATAATATAACCTCTACATTTGCAAAAACCACCAGTCTCAACAATGTTTTATTGTCCCCAGTACACTTAACAATGATATAGTTGTATAGAATTTTCTTGAGATTCAGCAAAATGCACAAATTACTATCCAAATCAAACATTAATCATCTTAAAAATTCAAGATATTTAGATAAATGCAAATGTATTTAGAAAACAGTATTTGTATCATGAAAGTCAGGAAAACGGTATGGAACAATATGAGGGACAATAAATGATGGCAGTATTTTCATTTTTGGAACGCTAAACTAGATAATTATTGCTATTGCTTAGATTGTAAACATAATTGTTCACAGAATAATTTTAATGAATTACTAATAATTATAATTGAAAAGTCAAATATTAAGGTCGGCCATATCAGTGCCACTTTATCAAAATAAATATGTACTATAAAAAACATAAAAGTAATCCATTCGTAATGTGAAAAATAGCAATACATTCATTTTCCTTTTTAATGGTAGATACTGATGCAAAGTTATAGTGGCTTATGTCAGATTCGTCTTGGGTAACATTTTAGAATCAGTACTGATGATTTTATTGCGGCCTACATTTCATATGTTTTTGCACGTCTGCCATCAGAATAACAGAGAGGAAGCGTGTACGCGCACATACGGGAACTCTCGTCTTGCTCGCCGGCGCCGTTCACGTGTGCTAGTCCTTTCCTGCTTGCGCGGCGAGAAGTCACGGCGCGGATGGACAGGCAGAGTCAATAAAACAGCCTCGACTATCTGTAAACTGCCTGCTAGCAAGCCATAACAATGCCAGCCTATTTCCAGAGACCGGAGAATGCTCTTAAGCGAGCAAACGGTGAGTAAATATAGTAGATGGCCGTCTCTTGGACTGTAGTCAAGGGTCTAGCTGTTAGCTCGATATGGCGCGTGTTGGAGTAGCCATGTTACTTCGGGAGGCCGGATGTCACAATTGCTGGGCCGTGTGTCACGTATGATGCGGCGTTTTAAACCTCATTTATTACTGTATCATATATTCTTCTTCTAATCGTACTCAAAGAAAGGACATGTTCGGAAATAAAGTGAAAATATTCTGCATACTTAGTAAAAGAACAAAGGTAGAGACCGTTTTTGTTCATGCTACCATGCGTGTTAGCAAGCTTTTCTATCCCGCTAGCTTAGCAATAACTACTTCTGGTAACGCAGATTAAAGATTTGTTAACAGTATGCACTGAAAATATCCTTAAGACTATAACAGTATGTTTTTATTTGTGAGTAAAAAGCGGATACGCTGTCATTTGGAGAAAACGATAAACAAAATGTCAGTGAAATAGCAGCACTGCGCACCTGCCACAGGTTTAGCGATTTCTCATTAAATATTATTGTCAGCTGTAAATGACACATTTGTGTTAAAAGTGCTATTGGAGGGCTGTATGATAAGTAACGTTAAATTCTGCATCAAGATCATGAAACATTTCAGCGATTCAATCCCATCTGGATGGTGTGTATGTCATAAATTCCCAAAGGTGTGCTGGTCATGAATGTTTCTGTTTCTTTTCTCAGAGTTTCTCGAAGTTGGTAAAAAGCAGCCTGCTTTGGATGTGCTCTACGATGTCATCAAGAGCAAAAAACATCGAACATGGCAGAAGATACACGAGCCTATTATGCTCAAGTACCTGGAGCTCTGTGTGGACCTACGCAAGAGCCACTTGGCAAAGGAGGGACTGTATCAGTACAAAAACATCTGTCAACAGGTCTGAGACCATAATTGTTATATACTTAAGTAGAAAGATAGAACTTTTAGGCTGGTTTCACAGACAGGGCTTAGCCTAAACCAGGATTAGGCCATAGTTCAATTAGGACATTTAAGTCATTTTTATAAATGTACCTTAAAAAAAAACAGTAGTGGTGTGCATCTTGAGACAAACCAATGGCACTGATATATTTTAGGATCAGTCAGTGCAAGTTTCTTTCAGTTGAAATAATTTAGGCTTCGTGTTTTAGTCTGGGAGTAAGTTTAAGCCTTCTCTGAGAAACCAGGGGTTAGAGTCTGCTTTAAAATCATTTCCTGAATGCATGTAAAAGATCTTACTATGACTCAGTTTATTTTTTGTTATTGATTGATTTTTTTTTGCCCCAACGTTTAGACCTCGTAATGTTTAATCAAAATACCATAAAACAACAGACTTCTCTAATCTTTTTGTCCACCTTTGAATGCAACTCCCACATCTCAAAATCCAATCAACAACTCATGCATAGAACCCACCCTATATTTTTTTTTCTTTTTCAATAATTCACTATACGGAAAGAAATATTTGTTGCTGCTTCTGTAACTTTGCGACTTTAAAGTTTAGTATTGTGTCATAGTACTTTTAGGTTATTTTTATACAGTATTTGTAATCATAATGATTTTGCAGTAAGTGTTTTTTGTAGTATTTCCTCAATTTTCTGTACAGAGGAAAAAACTGACAAGTCAGTTGTAAGTTGTCTCACTAATGAAATTACTCTTACTCTTGTGCTTCAGGTGAATATCAAATCTTTGGAGGATGTAGTCCGTGCTTACCTGAAACTTGCAGAAGAGAAGACCGAGACGGCGAAAGAGGAGTCTCAGCAAATGGTGCTGGACATTGAGGATCTTGACAACATTCAGACCCCAGAAAGGTACAGGGTCCTAAAGGCTCAAACAGTTATTTCCAAATTTGTGTAATACTTTTTTTTATTTCACTACATTTCACTTCATGCAGACAGGATGTTCAATTTCTGTTGTTTTTAGTATTTATTAGAAACCTGCAAACGTCCAGCCTCATGCAAATGATGAAGTAAATGGTTCTAGATGTTTGTGTTCCATCAAAGATGATCTGAAGCACTGACTCTCTTTCTTATGTGTTTCAGTGTTCTGTTGAGTGCTGTTAGTGGTGAAGACACTCAAGACCGTACTGACAGACTTCTGCTCACGCCATGGGTCAAGTTCTTGTGGGAGTCGTACCGCCAGTGCCTGGACCTGCTAAGGAATAACTCCAAAGTGGAGCGCCTTTACCATGACATTGCTCAGCAAGGTCAGTGTAAAGTCCATATAACATACAAACGTTGGCTTGTGGGTAGGGCTGGGCAATATGGCCAAAAAAAATTATCACAATATTTATCACAGTAATTTTTTTCATATCAGTCGGTATCGATAATTATCATGATAAATGTCAAATTTAAAAGTAGATTTTTGCTCCAAAGTGAAAATTGTAGAAAAGAATTGTGGTTTTAAACTACTCTTTATGATCAGAACGTGACAAAGATCACGTTTTTGAATTCTTTACACTTTTACAATCTTAATAATAAAAAAAAATCTTAGTTTCTACATGTTCTAATTAATAATATTATTTAAAATCAAGAAACAGCTTTGTGTTGCCTGATGATATTAATGATATAATTTTTTTTAATTCTTTTTTTAGAAATGCACATTTGATAGTAGCTTGAGTTAGGATGTAGATGTAAATTTGTTCATTATTAAAATCAGTCTGTAAAAATTGTAGCAACCTAATTTTTATATATTGAAATGTAAATATTCTGACTGAGTTTTTTTTTTTTTTTTTTTTAATCGTTAGTCTTTCATAGTAGCATACATTTAGATCATGATAACCACAGTCAAAACCACACATATAGCACCTCAATACCATGGTTAAAATATAACTATGGTTTCTAGGTATTTGTATGAAAAACAGTAGTCTAAATACGATTAGTATAAATGCACAAATGCTATAGCTTAATTACAAAAATACTGTAATTATATTCCATTACTCTAATACTTTTAAAGCAGATCTACAGTAATAAATAATACAATTCGATACGAATAACATCATCTACATTCCTGACACATTACTATGGTGCAATTAGTGTGACTACAGTGGTAAATGATGGTGATTTGTTGACTGAAAAGCCCTCTGACTGTGTCATTGTGTACAGTGTTTCTCCTGTTTGTCCTGTATGTCAGTGCTATTTCATCTGCCTTTAAACTAGTTTATATCACAGAGTCATTTCTGTTCTTCGCAGAATTCAAGTGCTTCAAACTGGATCTCACAGCACTGTTTAGTGGTTGTGTGATAGAGACTAATCAACGAGTAAACACATCTGCTTTAGTGATGCGGATAAATGGTCCGTGTGGCGTGGCTCAAAAAGTAACACTCTTTTGTTCCGCTTTTGGTGCATAAAAATTTAATCTAACACTTGGTATCGTTTTATAAAGAAAAATTTTACCGCAGTAATTATTGCTATCTATTTATCGCCCAGCCATACAAGGCTTTAACTGTAAGATTATGGAACATGGATCTGAAAAATTAGAAGAGCATTGTGTGTGTGTGTGTGTGTATTGGAGTGCGGATCGGGCCGCATTTTTCTGTCCGAGCCCGGCCCGCGTCCGACAGAGCATTAACCGAACCCGACCCGAGCCCGACAGGCATTAAGATATTTATGTCCGAGCCCGATCCCAACCCGACGCAGTTAAAATCTAATGTTTTTCTCACACTAATGACACATGCACTTTTTTGTGCGGAAAGCCCGCTTTTATTAAGCAACTGTAGGAAGGCGTTCGGATTACACACGTCTTTCGTTGTCCTGGCTAGTTTGACACGTTTCTGCACAAAGGAAGGCGGATTTGGGGTAATATTTTACATTTATTTTAATCACAAAAACGAACCTTTGCATCAAGTTAAACAGGCAGCGCAGAAGCAAGCGCGTATGCAGAGCGGGAGCAGCTGAACCGCGGATTGTGAACTTCAATTACATACGAGTATCGTTCATTCAGTCGGGAATCCTTTTGCAGAAATGACTGCTTCAATGCGGCGTGGCATGGAGGCAATCAGCCTGTGGCACTGCTGAGGTGTTATGGAGGCCCAGGATGCTTCGATAGCGGCCCTTAAGCTCATCCAGAGTGTTGGGTCTTGCGTCTCTCAACTTTCTCTTCACAATATCCTACAGATTCTCTATGGGGTTCAGGTCAGGAGAGTTGGCAGGCCAATTGAGCACAGTAATACCATGGTCAGTAAACCATTTACCAGTGGTTTTGGCACTGTGAGCAGGTGCCAGGTCGTGCTGAAAAATGAAATCTTCATCTCCATAAAGCTTTTCAGCAGATGGAAGCATGAAGTGCTCCAAAATCTCCTGATAGCTAGCTGCATTGACCCTGCCCTTGATAAAACACAGTGGACCAACACCAGCAGCTGACATGGCACCCCAGACCATCACTGACTGTGGGTACTTGACACTGGACTTCAGGCATTTTGGCATTTCCCTCTCCCCAGTCTTCCTCCAGACTCTGGCACCTTGATTTCCGAATGACATGCAAAATTTGCTTTCATCCAAAAAAGTACTTTGGACCACTGAGCAACAGTCCAGTGCTGCTTCTCTGTAGCCCAGGTCAGACGCTTCTGCCGCTGTTTCTGGTTCAAAAGTGGCTTGACCTGGGGAATGCGGCACCTGTAACCCATTTCCTGCACACGCCTGTACACAGTGGCTCTGGATGTTTCTACTCCAGACTCAGTTCACTGCTTCCGTAGGTCCCCCAAGGTCTGGAATCGGTCCTTCTCCACAATCTTCCTCAGGGTCCGGTCACCTCTTCTCGTTGTGCAGCGTTTTCTGCCACACTTTTTCCTTCCCACAGACTTCCCACTGAGGTGCCTTGATACAGCACTCTGGGAACAGCCTATTCGTTCAGAAATTTCTTTCTGTGTCTTACCCTCTTGCTTGAGGGTGTCAATGATGGCCTTCTGGACAGCAGTCAGGTCGGCAGTCTTACCCATGATTGCGGTTTTGAGTAATGAACCAGGCTGGGAGTTTTTAAAAGCCTCAGGAATCTTTTACAGGTGTTTAGAGTTAATTAGTTGATTCAGATGATTAGGTTAATAGCTCGTTTAGAGAACCTTTTCATGATATGCGAATTTTTTTGAGATAGGAATTTTGGGTTTTCATGAGCTGTATGCCAAAATCATCAATATTAAAACAATAAAAGGCTTGAACTACTTCAGTTGTGTTGTAATGAATCTAAAATATATGAAAGTCTAATGTTTATCAGTACATTACAGAAAATAATGAACTTTATCACAATATGCAAATTTGAGAAGGACCTGTGTGTGTTTGTTTTTGTGACATATCAGGACACAAATTTGTGTAATAACATGGGTATGACATAGGTATTACAAGGAGAGGGTGACTTATGAGGACATTGCCCATGTCCCCACTTTTCAAAAGGCTTATAAATCATACAGAATACGTTTTTTTGAGAATGTAAAGATATGCACAGTCTCCTGTGAGGGCTAGGTTTAGGTGTAGGGTAGGTGTAGGGTGATAGCAAATATCGTTTGTACAGTATAAAAACCATTACGTCTATGGAATGTCCCCACAATTCACAAAAACAAACGTGTGTGTGTATGTATGTATATATATATATATATATATATATATATATATATATGTATATGTATATTTCAGAATTGGCCGCCATTCAATTCATGAGTTGGAATTTGAATTGACTCTCCGTCCCACAGAAAGTTGATTTGAATTGGAGTTGGAATGACAGGAAGTGGAATTAAATTCATGGCAATTCAAAGACATTCCACACAGTCATACAACAGAAAGAATGTGTTGAATCTCACTTACAATTACATTAATTTTGTAATTTAATAGCATAATTTCATTACACATAACTAGTCACTCCTCAACCCTGCATACATTTTGTTCCAACATATAGATAATGATCAAATTCTTGAAATAAATTACTCCCTCAATGTTTGAATAGTTTTGTTCAAAATGTTATTTTCATTTCAAAGTAATCAAATAACAAAATGTAATCTGTACAAGTAGTTCAAACTAATATCATTTATAGAATATGTAATGAAATCATATCTGACATATATTGTAAAGCTTCATTGTTAAACACTTCACTTATGTATAGGAATTTCTTTGAATTTGTATTGAATTGCAATTCTGCTTCCTTTTAATTCAAATTCGAATTGTAATTTTAGATCCTGTTTTCGACATCAATTCAAATTCAAGAAATTTCTAATTTATATATATATATATATATATTTTTTTTCATGACAAAAATGTTCATTTTCTTTCACAGCGTTTAAGTTTTGCCTGCAGTACACTCGTAAAGCAGAGTTCCGTAAGCTGTGTGACAACCTGCGAATGCACTTGGGACAGATCCAGCGACATCACAACCAGAGCACTGCCATCAACCTGAACAATCCTGAGAGCCAGTCCATGCACCTGGAGACACGTCTGGTCCAGCTGGACAGCGCTATTAGCATGGAGCTGTGGCAGGTCTCTGTGCTTCATACTAGGCACCAATGTACAATAGACTATATAAATATATTTATATTCAGTTGAGTTTAGTCTGCATTTATGCTGCTATTTTCAACCTCTTTACTGTACAAAGGAGAATGCAAACAAAGAACAAAACTGTACTGATTACAGAAAGGGATAAATAAAATGCAAGTGAATGGGTTTCATTTGTGAGAAAGTTTTTTTTGCACTTTAAACACATTGGTTGTTATATGTTGCCAAGCTTAAACGACTTGCTGATTATACCGGTTTACGTTCTTTGTAATCCACACAGGAAGCTTTCAAAGCAGTTGAAGACATTCATGGATTGTTTGCCCTCTCAAAGAAGCCCCCTAAACCCCAGCTTATGGCCAACTACTACAATAAGGTGTCCACTGTATTCTGGAAGTCTGGCAATGCCTTATTCCATGCCTGCACCCTACACAGGCTCTATCACCTCTCCCGGGAGATGCGCAAGAACCTCACACAAGAAGAGATGCAGAGGTGAGCATTAAATAAGAGCAATCATCTGCTTGAATGGGAGTTTTGTGGAATCAGTTTGCTGGCATTTTACAGTAGGTAGCCATTTCTTTAAATCAGAAAACCTTTCTTCATTACTTATTAGTTGATTGAGACGTGCTTTAAAATATTTAATTGCTGTGCTGTTGCTGTATTTGTTTCATTCAGAATGTCCACTCGAGTGCTTTTGGCCACTTTGTCTATTCCCATCACCCCTGAGCGCACTGATATCGCTCGTCTGTTGGACATGGATGGCATCATTGTAGAGAAACACCGCAGACTGGCTACTTTACTTGGCCTTCAATCGCCACCCACCCGCCAGAGTCTCATCAACGACATGGTAATAGCCGTTCTTCTCATTGGTCATTTTTGTAATCGCTTGCATTTAATTTATCGTACAAAAAGATTGAGAATGTTGCATTGACACCACCTTGGGTATTGTTTGTGTCATAGGTGAGGTTCAACCTGCTTCAGTATGTTGTTCCTGAAGTCAAAGACCTCTACAACTGGTTAGAGATGGACTTCCACCCTCTTAAACTTTGTGGAAGAGTGACTAAGGTGAGTGGCAATTGATTTATTTGCTACATTTTATTCCTGAGCTTGTAAGACTCAGGTGCAGTTGAACTCAAAAGTTTGCATACACCTTGCAGAATCTGTAAAATGTTAATTATTTAAAAATAAAAAGAGGGATCAAACAAAATGCTTATGTTTTGGTACTGACCCAAATAAGATATTTTCACATTAATAATGATTACATATAGTCCACAAGAGAAGATAATTTATAAAAATGACCCTGTTAGAAAGTTTACATACACTTGATTCTTAATACTGTGATGTTACTTGAATGATCCACAACTATGTTTTTTTTTTGTTAAGTGACAGTTGTTCATGAGTCCCTTGTTTGTCCTGAACAGTTGAACTGCCTGCTGTTCTTCAGAAAAATCATCCAGGTCCCCCAGATTCATTGGTTTTCCAGCATTTTTGTGTATTTGAACCCTTTCCAACTATGATTAAAAGCTCCATGTTTTCACACTGAGGACAACTGGGGACTCATATTCACTCATATTCATGTTTACTATTACAGAAGGTTAAAACACTCACTGATGCTTCAGAACCTGCGTTCTAACCTCTTCTGTAGTAGTTGCATGAGTCCATCAGTTGTCCTCAGTGTGAAAAGATGGATCTAAAAAAAAAAACAGTCAGCGTTGGATAGGGTTCAAATTAGGGCTGGGCGATTCTTTCGATTTTTTTCGATTAATTCGAATTTACGTTTTAAGACGATTAAATTTATTAAATTTTATTAGAACGAGGTATCGCATTTTTTTTTTTAATAAAAATATTATTTTCAGAACGGAAAACAAATAAGTATTTATTACTAGGGATGCAACGATACCGTTTTTTCAAAACCGATCCGATGCCAAAAATTCTGAGTATCGCCCGGTACCGATGCCAGGCCGATATCAGTGGGGGTATTTTACCTTCAAAACTAAAGAATGTATACAATTCACTTTGTCATTAAGATTTATTTGTTTTAGGTAAAGAAAGAAATACCAAATCTGCTTGCACATTGTTGGATAAAAAAGGGGGAAAAAAGAGAGACATGCATGAGTGCAATCAAATTCATATTAAGATTAATGTTTTACATTTACATTTATTCATTTAGCAGACTCGTTTATCCAAAGCGACTTACAAGTTGGGAATATAAAAATAACATTTTGAAAACAGAAATATTACAGATATAAATAACTGAACAGATCTGCCAGCAGATGGCGGCAAGACACTGATTTAATTACTGAATCATTTCATTGATTTGATTCATTCGAACGGATGGTTCATTCAGAAATAAAGCAAGTGACTCTCTGTTTGAATGGGAAATTGAATCATTTCACTAGATTCGTTTTAAAACGCACGTTCATTCATAAACGAAACACTGCTGTGTTTGAATGGAGATGCGCAGCGGCTCAGTTGAGACTTGTTTCAGACTTGTTTCAGGGGGGGGCGGGGGGGATCGATTTAAATCGTAAATCGGATTTTTTGTGAAAAAATCTGGGATTTTTTTTTTTAGGCCATATTGCCCAGCCCTAGTTCAAATACACAAATATGCTGAAAAACCAAAGAATTTGTGGGGGAAGGATTTTTCTAAAGAACAGCAGGCTGTTCAGGAAAATCAAGGGACTCGTTAACAACTATAACAAAAAAAAAAACACAACTGTGGATCATTCAGGTAACAACACAGTATTAAGATTCAAACGTATGTAAACTTTTGAATGGGGTCATTTTTATAAATTGAACTATTATTTGCTCTTGTGGACTATATGTAATGTCTTTTATGTGAAATATCTTATTCAGGTCGGTACTAAATAAAAAATAACATGCATGGTATATGATTCCTCTTATTTTGGTAAGATAATTACCATTTTACAGATTCTGCAAGGTGTATGTAAACTTTTGACCTCAACTGTACATATCCACAGTAAAATAAAACCATAAAATAAAAGTAACATTCACCCAGGCTGTACACTTCAACCATCACAGCTCATTATGCAGCTGACTTTCATAAACTTAAATATCATTTTGACACAGCACTCCTAATGTTATGGTGTTCTTGATGTCAACACACACAAAAGACGTCACATTCATGCAGTGTATGTGTTCTTGCTGCTGCTGCTTTAGGTGCTGAACTGGGTGAGGGACCAAGCTGAGAAAGAATCAGACCTGCAGCAGTATGTTCCTCACTTGCAGAACAACACCATCCTGAGACTGCTACAACAGGTTGGTTTGATTGTCTACCCCCAGACTTTTAATAATTTGAAAATTTGTGCATGCTCCATTCTACTGAAAATCTTCAAATCTTGTCTTTTAATATTTCAGGTGGCTCAGATTTACCAGAGCATTGACTTCAGCAGGTTAGCATCTCTGGTACCATTTGTTGATGCTTTCCAGCTGGAGCGCTCAATTGTAGATGCAGCACGGCACTGTGACCTACAGGTATAGGAAAAAAATTGTTTTAGTCATTAAATGTTGGTGTATATCTTTCACACAGTCTCTAAATCAAGTATCTTAGTAGTTAATTACATTGTCCAAAATGTTGTAGTGACTTAAAGTTTGTGTATTTACTCAAAGGTGCGCATTGATCATACATCTCGTACACTGAGTTTTGGCTCCGATCTGAACTATTCCACTAAAGAGGATTCTCCAGTAGGTCCGTTCCTACAGAACATGCCCTCTGAACAGATACGGAATCAGCTCACTGCTATGTCATCCTCTTTGGCTAAGGCCATCCAAGTCATCAAACCTCCCTCCATGCTGGTAAGATTACAGCTAAGATAAATCCATGCCTCCTTGCTGGTCATTGTTATATTTTAGCTTCATCAACTCTAACTTTGCCCACAGCAAGAACATGAGGAGCAGAGTCAGCTGGCCATCACAGCCTACCTGAAGAATGCCCGCAAAGAGCATCAGCGCATCCTCGCTCGCCGACAAACGATTGAGGAACGCAAAGAGCGTCTGGAGAGCCTCAACATCCAGAGGGAGAAAGAGGAGCTGGAGCAACGGGAGGCAGAGCTTCAGAAGGTGCGCAAAGCAGAGGAGGAGCGTCTTAGACAGGAGGCCAAAGAGCGAGAAAAGGAGCGCATCATGCAAGAACACGAACAAATCAAAAAGAAGACTGTGCGTGAGAGACTGGAGCAGATCAAGAAGACTGAGCTGGGAGCCAAAGCCTTTAAAGACATTGATATTGAGGTACTGAGTTTGTTACGCCCTTTTAGAACAAACCTGCCTGTTTTATTTGGCTAAGTTGCCTGGAAAAATGTAATGTAGACTGCATTATCAGTTTTTTACTTATTAATTTTATGTTGTAGGATCTGGAGGAGCTGGACCCTGACTTCATCATGGCCAAACAGGTAGAACAGCTAGAGAAAGAGAAGAAAGAACTTCAGGAGCGTCTGAAAAACCAGGAAAAGAAGGTATAGCTTACATTACACTTTTGTGAAGTATTTTGTTATTGTAAATAAGCAAGTTAGTAACTGTTTTAAATGTAAGAGGATTAGGGTTCATTTTGTGCAGCTGAGTAGATGACATCTGAATTATGCTGGAGTAATACTATTATGCATATTCTAGATTGACTACTTTGAGAGAGCCAAGCGCCTTGAGGAGATTCCTCTGATCAAGAAAGCCTACGAGGAGCAGCGCGTCAAAGACATGGAGTTATGGGAGCTGCAGGAGGAAGAGAGGGTAATAATCGCATACTGCTTTTTGCTCTTGTCAGAATTACATGTGATTTTATTTTGCCCTCTGTTTCATGTTTTTGCTAAATTAAAAAAAGTCTCAAATCCCCAACATACATGAACATACTTGCACTCTAACTGTAGTTTAAATGATTTCTTGAGTCCCTACCTGGTCATTGTCTGATTTTTAGTTTGATTCGGTGATTTATTTGTATCACCTAAATGAGAAGGACGTGTTGAATAATATAATTGTTTATTGTAATTGAAGCTAAAGGTTGTTGTGCTCATCTGTTGCTCAGATCACTAATATGAAGATGGAGCGGGAGAAGGCACTCGAACACAAACAGAGAATGTCAAGGATGATAGAGGACAAGGAGAACTTCTTGTCCAAAATTAAAGCTGCTAGAAGCTTCATTTATGAGGTAAACAAAACTTGAATTTTAAGTTTCATTTAAATTTTGATATCGTTACATCCCTAGTAGTAGCATAAAGTCCTCAATGTTTAGTATGTTGATGCTAGTATGTTGTAGCTAAACTTTGAGCAATTCTCATGTACTCAGGAAAAACTCAAGCAGTTCCAAGAACGTTTGGTTGAGGAGAGGAAGAAGCGTCTTGAGGAGCGAAAGAAGCAGCGTAAGGAGGACAGACGGAAGTCCTTCTATCAGCAGAAAGAGGAGGAAGCTCAGAGAATCCGTGAGGAACAGCTCAAGAAAGGTTCTTATTTGCTGTTCATCTACCCTTAAACAACAATGCGCTACAATCTTTTTTTTTTTTTTATATAATGTTCATATCTTTCTTTGTGTATGCTCACTTTTCATTTTTGAATTGGTCGTTGATTTTGTTTTAGAGCGGGAAGAGCGTGAACGCTTGGAACAGGAGCAAAGAGAGGAGGAAGAACGCGAATACCAGGAGCGCCTACGTAAGCTGGAGGAACAGGAGAGAAAGCAGCGTGCCCGACAACAGGAAATTGAGGAGCGTGAACGCCGCAAGGAGGAGGAGAGGAAGGCACCAGAAGAAAAACCCACCAAGGTAAGTCTTAAGAACCCTGTGTCAAATGTGCTAATACACCATGTACTATTAAACTAATATTTATGAAAGAAGTCTCTTATACTCATAAAGAAGTCTCTTATGCACACTTTATTTATAGTAGTAGTATTAAAAAGTAAAACATTGTGTAATGTAATTTGTTTCTGTGATGGCAACGCTGAATTTTCAATATCTCCAGTCTTCAGTGTCACATGATCATTCAGAAATCATTCAATTCATCAGTATGCTGATTTGGGTTGCTTAATATTTTTGTGCATTTTGTTTTCAGGTTCTTTTGAATAAAAAGTGTAAAAAAAAATGCATTCATATGAAAAACTTTTATAACTTTTTTTATATATTAAAAGCATATACAGTCAAACCAAAATGTATTCAGACACATTCAACATTTTTCACATTATCATTATTATTTATTTGCTGTAGTTTAAAAATTGGTAATAAAATAAGACAAGAACTCAAGAGTTAAACTGTCAGAAAAAAATCATTCTGATAATGTCAGATAAATTTGATAGAAAGGTATGTAACAAACAACATAGTCCGGCCAAAAGTGTCAAATAAAATTTTTGGTCCCAAATTTGTATACATTTTACTAGTAGTCCACTGTATGAAGTATTTTTGGGTATATGTTACAGATTACATTAATTTGCTGTCTTCACTTACATAAATTAACTATAATGTCCTGCACCCACTAGTAAAAAAAATATCAAAAAATATATCTGGTATCTGAATAATTTTTAGTTTGACTGTACTTCCATTTTAACCAGATGATGACTGCATATTGATGTTCAAATATAAAATGGATGTGGTTATTTCTTGGTTTCAATTTGAATAATTTTCTTTCCAGGAATGGAGTGAACGGGAAGAAGGCGGCTGGAGGAAGCGTGGTGAGGGCGAATCAGAGTGGCGACGTCCTGTTCCTGACCGGTACACATTAATTGTTAACCTGATGCATAAAGACTTCTATACACTGCACGATTTTAGGAATCCTATAAGATCATTGCTGATCACATTGTGTGACATGGATCTAATGAACTTGGGTACGACATGCATGTAGACTGTACGATGATGACACTTATTGACCCATAGGCTAGGACGCATTTTACTATAGAAGAATAAAACGTCATCAGAATGAGCTAGTGATAAACAAAAAAAACATAATAAATCCCACTTTAGCGGTTACAGTTTTTATGTGTGCTGAAAAAAATGTCACGTTGATTTCGTGTCATTTTTATTGGCTAAGTAAACATGGGTAGTGTGAGCAGATACACCATGCGATGATCAGATTGAATTTCTGACTCTGTCAGAAAGTGATCATGGGCTATATTTGGTCTCAAGACCATGACAATGGCTGTCTTTGAACCTCTCTCACTCTACGACATAGAGCCACAATCACAGAAATCACCACAATTGTTTCACAATGCCAATCTTTCATCTGGGACAGTCGAAAATCGTGCAGGGTGTTTCGGGCTTAAGGATGGAGATTTAAAAACAAATGCAGAGAATTGTATTCTCAATATATCTTTATTTTCTTCCCAGGGACTGGCGTCAGGAGGGGCGTGAAGGCCGTGAAGACAATGAGCGTGAAGACCGTGAGCGTGAAACACCCTTCCGGAGAGGAGGAGACATTTCTCGTCGTGGTGGTTCAGATGACAGAGGACTCCGCCGTGGCTTTGATGACGAACGAGGTCTGCGCCGAGGAGGTGACGAGGACCGTGCACCCAGACGGGGCTTTGATGAGGACCGTGCACCCAGACGGGGCTTTGACGATGACCGAGGACCCCGAAGAGGCGATGACGAACGCGCACCAAGGCGTGGAATGGACGAAGACCGTGGCCCCAGACGAGGTGATGATGACCGTGGCCCAAGAAGAGTCTTTGATGACGACCGTGGGCCCCGCAGAGGCATGGATGAACCCAGAGGGCCTCGACGTGGCGCAGATGATGACTGGGGCCCCAGAAGAGGAGGAGGGGATGATGAGAGGGGAGGCCGCAGGGGTATGGATGACTCTGGCCCACGTCGTGGAGATGACGCTAGACCCTGGAAACCGCTTGGGAGACCAGGTGTGAGCTCTGGTGATGTTCCCATATCTTCTATTTCTTATGGCTTGTTACCAAATATATATGTTAAAGGGTTTGTATTACAAGGAATCTAATTTTCCTGTCACAATGCAATGTGATACAATCATATGTTATTGCAGCATGGGACAGTTTAAACCCATAGTTTTGAAGTGCAGCAAAATTTCATTTCATTGTAGAAATTAATTTGGTCTTAAAGGTACAGTGGCATAATAAAACCTGTTTTATTCTAGGGGTCAGAGAAAGGTTAGGTGGAAAATAGTTGTTGCAAATCATATCGGGGTTCTCATGGCTCATTGAATTTTAACAGGTCTATTCCAGACATTGAAAGTCAGGGAATTTTATGTTTTTTGTCTAAGTCATGGAATATCATGGATTTTTGTATATTGCTTTAAATTTTAGTTTTCACTAATTACACACGAATTGTTTCACACGATTTGCATAATGTTATGTATGGTTAGGCTATTTTTCAGTGCCATTTTATTCCCTTCTTTATTCTATTCTGTCATTAATTGCTTATGTTCCAACCCCGTAAGACCTTCTTTCATCTTCAGAACACAATTTAAGATATTTTTGATGAAATCCGAGTGCTCTTTGACCCTCTTTATAGACAGCAAAGGTCCTACCACGTTCCAGACCCAGAAAAGTACCAAGATGAAGTAAAAAAAGTAGTCCCATGTGAAATCAGTGGTTCAACTGTAATTTTATGAAGATATGAGAATACTTTTTTTGCACAAAGTAAACAAAAACAACCCACTGTCTAATGTAGGGATGCTCATTTCGGTTAATTTTCCTGACCGACAACCGCTGCTCGTTATCCGAACATTAACCGTTAACTGATAAAATTAGAATAATAAATTAGTTTAAAATAAAAATAGAATGCACGAGTATCTGTGATGATACATTAAAAATACAAGCAAATGTTTTATTTTAACATGCAAACAGCAGCATACAGAGCAACAACAAAAACTGTATTGACATATACTTAAATTATCACGCATCAGCAGCGGTTCTGAATGAAAAAAAAGAAGAATATAAATAGGCCTACACTAAATATGTATAAATTAAATAACTAGCTAATTAAGATGACAAAACTAAAACACACTGAATCCTTTTATGCGCTTTGAAGAACTGTACCGGTCTTATTCTTCTCGTCAGACATAAAAATATATAGCAGGCCAGCCAATACCTCAGTGTGCCTAGTTTTTAACATGTCCACATGCTGTACGGATAGGCAGGACCGCTGCCTGTTAACTCTTAGATCCGCGAACAAAACACCATCACAAAAACCCTTTCAATTTGCGGTTCGGGACGTCCATCCACTGTCATATGCGTGTGGAGAAGCGCGTGTTTTACAGCGTTCAGCAATAGCCAATCACAGACATGTATGTTGATTTGATTATCACTGTGCCAATCAGAGGAGGCTATGTTTCAATCCACTCACCAACCAAAGTGCCGGTTTCAGTTTTGCTGATTTCTACACTTTCGCGAACTCTCTTATTAAAACAAAGAAAGTGTTGGCATTATATAAATGAGAGATTATTTGTGCAGTGTAAAGGTTATTTTATTACTTTTTAATAACTTTATGAGATTGCGATGAACTACTCTAGGATGAGTGATAGCTTTCCAGTGATTGTAACGGGAACGCCTATTGCGCACTTTCTAGACTATAATTCATTCAGAATTTGAATACATTCACTCACGGATTCACTCTCTGATAACCCAATAACGCCACTTGCCATTGAGTTGCATATACTACATCTGTTTACTAAGTAAAGGTGAAGCGAAATATGTCTGTACAGCCACACTGCACGTGTCGACACGCGCGCGTGAGTAAACGGATAACTTACAAATAGCATTATTTCTTTCACCATGCAGCAAACGTAAAAAAAAAAAAAGAATAGAAAAAAACCCTTTTAAACCGTTTAACTGATAGTAATAATCGGTTAAAATTCTTACTGTCGGTTAACGGTTAAACGGTCAATATGAGCATCCCTAGTCTAATGCATCATCTGGGCCATTGCTGGTGCTTTCATGGTACTCTTGTGAATGCGCGTCCATAAGTGACACATAGTAGAGATGAAAATGTGAAAAAAGTATCCTGGTAGCTTTGTAAATTTACTGTTGAACCACTGATGTCACATGGACTACTTTGTCGATCATCTTGGTACTTTTCTGGGACTTGAACATGGTTGGACCCTTGCAGTCTATGGAGGGTCAGAGAGCACTCAGATTTTATAAAAATATTTTAATTTATGTTACGAAGATGAAGGTCTTCAGGGGTTGAAACAGCATGAGGGTGAGTAATTAATGACAGAATTGTTTTGAAAATGCACTATCCATACTTAAATTTTTATAATTCAAACGAGAACATTTTGTAATGATTTTAAAATAGTTTTCAAAGGATGAATATTGAGAAGTTGTTAATTTATGTATTTTCTTATGATTTCTAAAGTGTGATGGGAAAAAGGCAACGAAAAAAGTCTTTTTGTGACAAAGGTCAGAACTCCTGATGTAGATTTTTGAGGTGCACTCTTGTCATAAATTATTCTATTACTTTTCCTACATACTTCTATTTAGGAGTCTTAGACCTATCCAACGATATAAAGTTTGTCATGATTAGATTAGTATTTATTTGTAATGTGGTGAAGTAAACTTAGGCGTCCCGCTAAGGGGACGGGTGACAGTTAAGAAGTCAAATGCAGTCACCAGGCTGTACTTGTTAACTAAGGCAAACATGCCAGGAAAATGTACATTTCAGGAGCTTTGGCTACAAAATGACTACTTCAAAGACTGGGTGTTAAAAGTAGATGATAGAAAAGCAAAAACTAAATGTGAAGAAATAAAAAGAACTGAAAAACAGAAAGTCCTTCACAGCGTTTAACCTCTAAAAGCATAAAAACCATAAATTAATTTTTGTGGAAATAGTACAGAAAAATATCAAAGTGCATTTAACAGGTTAAAAAAAATAGTTTGTATGTGTGTTTCATGCTAAAACGTCTGTGAACAAGTACATAAAGCTTGAAAATGGATAGATCTGTTCATTTTAGGTCATGGAACTTCAGCTTTTTAGTCAGTGGAAGTCAGGGAATTTGACATTTGGTTTAGAGTGGGAAACCTGTCATGTGTGTGGACCTCAAATGGAAAAAAATATAACTGCTTTATATTGTATTTGATCTGTGAAAAGTTAGTTTTTGTTAAATCTCGTCAACTCATGCCTGTACTACTCCATGTAACCTTTTGTAGGTGGATGGAGAGAGCGAGAGAAGGCGAGAGAAGAAAGCTGGGGACCCCCTCGTGATGATGGCCAAGATGATGGTGAGAATGAGGGAGATGAACGTCACGAGGGAGACCGATTTAGAGATCGCCGCCCTCCCAGGTAATAAAAAAAAACAACTTTTTCTAACAATTTACTTTTTATGACAAATTTCTTCTGAGGGCTTTTTGCATTCAGTTCTACTGACTAACTGTCTCAGGAAGTTCGTTCTTCCTTGTATTTAAAAATGAAAGTCTTTATCATTTTTTGAGGTGGTAATGGAAAATCAAGAACTGCCATGAGCCCTAATGTGATTATTAATCTTCAAAAGGATATGACGTAAATGTGAGCACTTAATGTTTCAAAGTAAAAATGTGGCACTATTACATATTCTGCCAGCTCATGGTTTTAGAGCAGTTCACAGTTAAAAAAAATGCTGCACATCTATGCCATGCAATTGCTTATGATGTACTTTCGATGAATTCTAACAGTATTTATGTCAAGGTGTTTAGATTGTAATCTCTTGTATTAGTGCTTCTTTTTTGAATGAGCAAAGAACAGACATGCATAAAATTTGGTATTTTGATTACACACTAATTCCCCCAACTGGTTATGTTTTGCCTAGAAGCAGTATTAAGTCCTCATCTATCTCTTATGATCCAACCATTTACTATTTGCTGGAAAGCTAGGCTCAGCTAGTTGGCAGTTTGTTTAATTTGAAAGTGTGTGTGCATGTGCAGGGAAGAAGGGGGTGGCTGGAGAAGAGGTGGTGGTGAGGAGCAGAGCAGTTGGCGTGACTCTCGTCGTGAAGACTTTGACCGTGATGATCGTCGTGAACGGCCCATGAGGGACCGCAGAGATGACCGAGACCGTGATATCAGAGCCCCCAACAGAGAGCCTGATGAAGGTTAGTCTTATGATCTCCCGTACACATTTGATGCTGGAACTCAAAACCAGTCATAAGTAGCACGAGTAAATTTGTAGCAATAGCCAACAATACATTGTATGGTTCAAAATGATCAATTTTTCTTTTATGCCAAAAATCATCAGGATATCTTTGAGTTATAAGTTCTTATTTGGACAACTTTAAAGGACGATTTTCTCAATATTTTGACATTTTTGCACCCTCAGATTCCAGATTTTTATATATGTATTCAGCTTATTTATTCACCTTCAGATGTATGCACAAATCTCAATTTAAAAAAAAAATTGACCCTTATTGGCTGGTTTTGTGGTCCAGGGTCACATTTAATGGTGCAGTCTTTGTTTTTTCATTCAAGTTCTTTTGATTTGATAAAAATACACACTTGCTTGAGATAAAGATACTGTATCAGTGGCCTGGAAAAAGCTGTTTTAGTGTGTTGTGGGTGACCAGAGTTACTAATAGAAATTATAATCGCGAATTTACTTTCGTTTACTGCTTGTTTTTTTTTTTTTAAGCGCTTATACATGATTTATACATGATCACAAAAGCACATCTAAAAGAACAAGCTTGCTCAAGTGGCATCTACAAATGCATGATATCATAGCAGTGCAAAATGCCTCCAAAACAGCCATGCTGCTGCAAACACTTAACTGCCCAAAGTCTGGAATTGCAATTAAATCCAAAAGAGCTGTCACTAACGATTATTTTGATGGTTGAATAATTGGTCAATTATTCTGACGATTAATTTTAATAATTGTAATAAATCTTTTGTAAAGATGAAAATAGACCTAAGCGAACAGTAGCCTTTACCTTTACTTAAAGCAGTAGTTCACTTCCAGAACAAAAATGTACAGATAATGTATTCAAGAAATAGTTTTTTGAGGAAAACATCAACAGGATTTATCATCATATAGTGGACTTTTATGGTGCCCATGAGTTTGAACTTCCAAAATGCAGATTCAAAGGACGATCCAAGCTGAGAAATAAGGGTTTTATCTAGTGAAACGATCGGTCATTTTCTAAAATAAAATAAAAAATATCATCGCTGTTACTTTTTTTTTTTTTTTTTTTTTTGGTAAAGGGTGTTTGATCTTTTTTTTTTTTTTTTTGGTACGTTCACTTTGTAAACACTGGGTCGGTACTTCTGCAGCGATATTGGAGGAGGAAATGAGAAGGGAGTTTTTCGACATAGCCTAACTGTATTGAACTGGAATACACAGAGTCGCAGAGCTACACAAGACAAGCATTTGGGGTTTAATCGAAACTGTTTCGTTTTCGATTTCTGCTTCAAATTATCATGAAACTATCACTATTCGCTCGTCCATAAAAGCCTAATTTCACATGCAAATCAGCAAAATCATGTAACGTGACTTTCATAAAACGGGACGTGCTTGATTTATTGTTTTTTTGTTGTGTTTTTAATAGCGCATAAGAAAACTTGCGCTGTTCTTTGTATGAGCTCAGAGATGGAGCAGAACACGGACATGTAAAGTTATCTTTTAGCTCAAGGTGCACCGGTCAAATCCACTCAAAAATATTTCAAAATGAGGCGTTATGTATGCATTTCATAGATTCTTGTATGTGAAATGAGCCACTACCAGTATTTTGCTGGTTACGCGACATTCAAAATGCAATCAAGGATTTTTTTTTTTTTTTTTTTAATCGAGTACTCTAATTGAGGAATCGTGACTCTAGAATCCATTTATGTCCATGTTATTGATATTTTTGTTTCAAACAAAACATGAGCAGTTTAAAAGCCAGTAAAATATGCTTGGTATCTTTAAGAGGTCAGTTTCTTATATCTTGTTTCTCAACTCAAAGGTGGTTCATGGCGGCGTGGTGGTGATGAACGACGGGAGGAACGCAAGGATGAAAAAGAGGCTCCTCCCCGACCACGTAACCCAGACCGTGAAGTTGGTGAGAAGAGCACCTGGCGCTCTGACAAAGATAAGGAAAACCCACGCCGGACCAAGAACGAGACGGATGATGATGGCTGGACCACTGTCCGCCGCTAAATGCTAAAGCATCAAAAAAATTTAGCTTGATGTTGTTCTAAGCCTTGATGTGTTCTCTAATCAGTACAGATCACTGCTTACATTAACAGGAAATACATAAAGCTTTGCCATAGAACTACAACACTTACAATGGGTTTTCAAACATGGCAATTTATATTTCATCATTTTAAATTGCATTTGAAAAGTAGCTCTCATTCCTTTTTGTTATGCATGCTTAGAGGATTAAATTGGTCACAAATTAAATTAAATAGATGTTTTTTTTTTCTTTGAGGTGCGGATGTTGTAGAACATGAACGTTTTGCAGGTGCGGTGGTAAGATTTTGAAATGAAATCATCAGGTTATCTTTACAGCTGTGTCCATGCTGTAGTTGCTGCTTATGCTGTGGTTGTATGCCCTCTAGAAATATGAAAAAAAATCTTTATTAATAAAGTCGTTTGCTCATTAAATGACCATAATTTCACTTCTTACACAGAAGACAATATCATGCTTTTTGTGTCAAATGAAACTTAACAGTAGTTGATCATTTTGGCCACTAGGGGTCACCTAAATCTCAGCAAGTCTTTCTGAAGCTTTAGACGGCAAAATCCTCGGCTCTCTTCATAAATGAACCAAGAACAATTGATTGGATCCCTATAATCTATTCGTTTATGCTGTTGTTAGTAGAAAACAATAGCGTTTAATACGTTGCTGTTGGTCCTCCTGATTGATGCATTAAAAGGTTTAGTAAATAAACTTTGCAGTCTTGTGATTTTATTTTTTTTCTATCTGGTGGCAAATGTTACCAAAAAATGCAGACAATTCTAACAATACCGCTATAGAACTATATTGAGCTTTTATCTCCACAAGAAAACAATAACAATGGCATAATCCAGTCTCAAAGTCGATTAGGATGGTCTTTTTCTTTCAGGGAAGTTTTAAGTGGTACACCGCCTTTATATAATATATAAATAATAAAAAAAAAAAAAAAAAAAATATATATATATATATATATATATATATATATATATATATATATATATATATATATATATATATATAAAATTAAAAAAAAAAAAAAAAAGACTTACTGGCTCTTGGTTAAACTAACTGGGGTAGGAGGACCACACGCACACGTTGATAAGAGGTAATCCTCGGTAAACCTCATCAATGCCAGTTCTTAGTTTCATGCAACGACTTCTTTGGATCGTGATTCTTCCCGCTGCGAGGGTGATAAACTTTTGCTCGCATTATATCATTATGCAGAAAAGACTAGAAGAAAGAAACAATTATGTTAGCGGTCTTTGTTGCATTCTAGTGGAAAATCCACAATTAAGGCCAATAATCCCACAATTGGAGCCTCGAATTCCCACGCAAGAGGTTATGAACTCCCAAACTAGATTAGACCCCTATATTTGCTAAGGCTTACTTTGTGAAGTTTGACCACGGGTCACCGTGAGTAAACTCCTCCGACCTCGAGCTGAAGGGATGCTGCATCTGAATGTGGGATATATGCCTTTACACGGCACGTATCGCTTAATCTGTGCATCTGCCGCCCAGTGCCATTTGTCGTATTTTAAGTCTAGTTCCAGTCCTTCAGCTGGAATTTATAAACTCCGAATTCGAAATGATGTTTATACCTAGTTTATAAACTGTTTATACGGTAGGGTCTAATGTCAGATCTAAATCTAATTGTTAATAGTTATTTTCGAACCTATTGCTGCTTTAAGAGTTTATATACAAATTATAGCAGCAAACTTAATTAAAAAATGACGGCGGGTACCTTACCTACACTTTAGTACCTATTAGGTTTTAATATGTACACTTTAAGTAGGCTACTAATATGTACCTTTAAGGTACCAAAATTGACTTTTTAGGTACAAATAAGTAGGATAAGACAATATTTGAAAGCCTGGAATCTGAGGGTGCTAAAAAATCTAAATATTGAGAAAAGTGCCTTTAAAGTTGTCCAAATGAAGTTCTTAGAAATGCATATTACTAATTAAAAATAAAGTTTTGCTATAATTACGGTAGGCAATATACGAAATATTTTTATGGAACATCTTTACTTAATATCATAATGATTTTTGGCATAAAAGAAAAATCGATCATTTTGCCCCATACAATGTATTTGTGGCTATTGCTACACAAATACCCGAGTTTATGACTGGTTTTGTGGTCCAGGGTCACAAATGTTGAGTAGTGTGATGGGCTTCTTATAAAGACTTGAGTTGCACTGGTCTAACACGTTATTTTCTATGGCTTGTAGGCTGTATATGTGTATTTTACACGTGGCTTGTGTAAGAAATAAATACTAAAGCAGATAAGTGCCTGTCAAAGCATTTGACGTATTTATGAAAACGACTAAAATGTGTGGTTGGGCTAAAATGCTTAGTATTTCGTAGGCTGTTTATTCGTTTAACTTTTAGGCAAGCGAATTTCATGGTGGGATTCGAATGTTTTTGTCATGCAGACAAACTTATGTTTATTTATTTATTTAATAGAATAACTGGATTTATTGTTAATTTATAGCAACAAGTTCAGTTTCTGAACTGGACTGTCTCGCTACAATTATGATTTGTATTGCGCTTTAAGTGGGAATGCGATTACTGAAGACGAAAGAAAACTACAAATAATTCGAAAAACAAAATCCGAGTATTGTTTTATCAATGGCATGCTTGTGGAAACCTTTTATAAATGGTAGAATAATTTCTTTCGATGGGTCTGCGCAAAGCCTTTGTGCTTACAAGTTATGCATGGAGTGAAAAGAACAGCTCTGAAAGGTAATTTCTTGTATTGAAATTGATAGGCCTTGCACACTGAATACATGATTGTGAAGCCTGCAGTTCGACGATATAACATAATTCAGTTGACATTTCTATTGCAATGCTCTTCGGAAAGCTGTTCATGGGCGTCAGTTACATTTCATAACATCTTTTCAAAAGCCATCCACATAATTATTGCGTATCCGACACATTTTTGAAGGATGGATCAAATAAATAGTCGAATAAAGCTCAATGCGCTTTTGTCTATTGATTATATAGGTCTATCGACGTATTCGTCACCGGTAACTTTTTAACCTTTTGTCCTTTGATTTTTAAATCAAATCACTTTGTAAATTAAATCGATATGCTGGTACTGATCAAGTCTTAGTGCTTTTGATAGCTTGTACAAATGAACGATATACTTAATAAGTGAGAACAAATTATTTCGAAACCTCATTGCTAATTTCGAGAAAAGTTACAGATAGGCTAAATTAAAATAATATTACCTACGTAAACATAAAAAGGTGTAAATAGTTATGGCTTGTAGTAATATTTCGTAGGCTGTTTATTTACATGTTTAGGTTTTAGGCCCAAAAATGATGCAAACGTTTGCACTGCGGGTTGATTTTGATCCTGTGAAATTAATAGCGGGATTTTTTTTCGTCATACAGACAAAGCTTGTCATGAGCTTGTCATTCTTTGTCCACGGGAGACTAATATATAAATAACTGCAGGTGGTGTCATGGACTATGAATGATTAGGCTTTCGATGTTGTTGTAAGAATGACATGTAGCAGTAAATGTCCTGTTAAGTCATTTTACAGAGAGAAAAAAGATAATATGTAGACAAGCGATACAGTAACAATGCTTGTAATTTCTGTGTACCTCCAGGAATCGGCAGTAAGTGCATTTTGTAGAAGTACCAGTTGGTGTCGCACTATCCTTACACTTAAGTGCGCAGATCGAAGAGCACTGTGACCCCCTTCGAAGAGCAGCAGATCCTCAATATGCTCAAGCCTATTTTTGTTCTTTAGATCAAAAATCATAATGTAAAATATCAAAAATAATTTAATTTGCCTCTACAGCAAACACACAAAAGTCAGACAAAGTGTAAAAATTATTGATACAATTTGCGTTTTTTTTTAACGTGTGCTTTATTTATTTATTTTCTCCAAACGATTAATTCATATAAAATCTAAAGGAAGTGGCTTGTTTATTTGTGGATGAATAATAAATGCAAGTTAAAGGTAAAGTGCGGGGTACACATGAGCTATTTGGAGTCCAAAAGTGTACCAAACACTGGATAACAAATATTTAAAATGTAGCACGTAATGCACTTCGATACATTTACCGCACGGAAGAGAAGACGAGCAAAACTGACCTTAACTCCACTGGCAAGAAATAGCCTGGTACGAATTAAATATATAATTTATAATTGTTCATGTATGTCTGTCATACGCATGCGAAGATCTAGGATTATTCCTGGAATCAAGAAACCACTTGAATATTTGAGCAAGGGTTGTGGCAGGATTAGAAACAAAACAAGTAGCCTATATTTGAATCCGATAGTCCGAGTCCACTACAGTGTATTTTCTAAAAAATAATCGCAAGCGAAATAGACCGACCTAATAAGAAATATAGCCTAGGCCTTTTTATTATTAATAATTAATTATTATTAATAATAATAAAATAATAATTAAAGACTCCGTAACTCACTTCGCGTTAAAACAAGAAAAAGGTAATGGAAAGAATAATATCTAAAACGAATCCCTCCGTTTTTTCTAATGCAGTACTGAATTGTGTGCACCACTTATGTTGTCATGCTGCGCTCGTACGTTAAACCACTAGCTGATAAACTGTTAATTTATTTTAACAAATATGGGGTGTTGAGAGCTATAGGCAAAATTATTCAAGTGAACAATAAATGTGCACCTATTTTGTAAACATATATTTTTTCTCACATTGCACATGTGCGTTTGCTGTAAGTGCACACACTTGAATTTTAAAATGACATCAAAAGCGAGTTTATCTCATTGACAAATTCAGAATAATAGTTTTTATGTATTGATTTATTTTTACTGTTATGTTCATAGGTAGAAATTTTGCTAATATTCCTGCAGTTTCCATTTTTTGTATGGCCGACCAAATTGCCTTCATTTGACCAGTAATTACGTCTTGTATGTTAAGCAATTGCTGTATGAGATTTATCCGAAAGTAAGTAAAAGTAAAAAGAATATAAAACGTTATTAAAATGTCACCGAACTACCTCACACTTCGCAAAACAGAGTCTAAAACCCAAGAGATCACGTTGACAACTGTGCATACCTGAACTTTTGAGATGCAGTATGCACATTAGTAACCCATAATGGGATTGAACTCAACTAATTTAATGAGTGGTTAGAGGGTAATAGACTCTTGTAGTCATACGACAAACAAACAGAGCTGAAAATATTGTCTGTGTCTAATAAGCTTCATCCTTGTCTCCTGGCCAATAGAGAAAGAGAGTCTCTCATCCCTAAACTAATCACAAACCCATCGGAGAAAATGAAAACGCGGAGAGACAATGCTGAGGTGGGCGTTAGACAGGCCCACCGAACAGCCAGAAAGTAGAAGCTTCAAAAGTTTGATATACACAAAAAATGTCACTTGAAAGTATTATTTCCTGACAAAATTTCATTGATTACAGTCATTTGTTTAAACCACACTCTTAATTTATACTCTTGTAGTCGAGTACAAATCAGCGTGTGTAGTTATACATCAATACGTGCACTGATTAAGCACTGAGGTGCTGTAGTAACAGCGTGTAAAAGCGTCGTTATGCCCTGTGTGCAACACAAATACATGCTGAAGTACCTTGAGTCTCTCAATGGGATCAGCTGCGTATGTAAATTGCTCCACAGCTCTGTTTCTGGGCGAATCCGTTCCGTTTTGCTTGAATCCGCCTCTCCGTGCTCGTTCGTATTGACGCACTTAAAGACTCTTCCCTCAACCTTAAGGCGAGCGGCAGCGACCAATCACCAAGCCATTACAGGCTTCAGAGGAAACTGTTTATGTGACTCCAGAGCTAATTAGGCTCATGAACTAACAAATCGCTAGCACAACTGGTGAGGAACCGATCACATTCATGGATTGTCTGGAGAAGTCGGCCACCTCTCTCACGATGTGTTGAGCTGTGTGCTTTTGACAGATTTTTTACCCTTTCTTTAGCTGCCACTAACTTGCTGACAAAACTTTGGTCTTGGGTGTGGAGTATTTTTTAGTGCTAACGCGTGTGCCGTTTTCACTTAAACTGGGGAATCTTGACTGGTGAACCATGTTTCAACCCACACCGAAGAGGTGTTTTACTATAGAGTCTCTGGTAGCGAAGGATAATCCTTTGCCAGCGTCGAGATCCGAGGAGCCCATACGACCAGCGGCTCTCAGCTATGCAAACTCAAGCCAGATGAACCCATTTTTAAACGGCTTTCATTCCAGCGGCAGGGGCGTCTATTCAAACCCGGACTTGGTGTTCGCTGAGGCTGTTTCACATCCTCCCAACTCCGCCGTCCCAGTCCATTCAGTACCTCCTCCTCATGCTTTGGCTGCTCACCCACTGTCGTCCTCGCACAGTCCGCACCCTCTTTTCGCAAGCCAGCAAAGGGACCCTTCAACTTTTTACCCGTGGTTGATACATAGATATAGATACTTGGGACACAGATTTCAAGGTAAGTTTCAGCAAAATATTTTATTCGCCAGTTATTTTGACCAGTCGTCCAGAGAAAAAAAGGCCAGACGGCCCAAGGACACGGCAGTTTTTCCACTAATAATTGGCTAAATGTCTCTTTTGTGTTAGATTTAAAAAATGCTGGAATTAATGCTATCGAAAAAAGTTTATAACCATTTTGTTGTATCGAAAAATAGGCTAATGTTGTGAAATATTGACATTATACTACGGTTATCAGTCAGTTGCTGGAAGGAAGGAAACTGGCGTTATTCTACATACACTATATGCTGATTTAAAACGCATTACGTAAAGTATTTTATAACTTTTGTATTTGATGTTTTATTATTTTAAATTAATTATTTGAGTTAATAAGAATAAGTTGAAATATTTATTTAGCGTAAACGGCTTACACCGCACTTTAAAAGAATAATATAATACAATCCATCGATTGTAGTGTAGTTAGCCTAAATACATATGAAAAACTTTTATTACAAATTTTACATTACCAGGAAAAATAAAACTTTAGAGAAACGAAATAATTTAATAATAGAACGGAAGTTTAATTTCCGTTTAACTGTTTTTTTTTTCTCGGAAACTTCTCGAGTTTCCCTTTATCTGAAAGTGCACTTGCATTGGTCCTTAATAAAATTGACCTTTCATTTCCCTTAAAAACGATCGGTAATGTTCATAAACGTTAGTAAGAGTGATACTATCGTATTATTACACACATCATACCATTAGCTAAATTACACAAATGTTATAGAAATCTGACTGTCTTTTTTACTTTTATAATATTTATTATGAGAAAACATGTGTCATCCCAGTTTCTAACCGAAACACCCGTAATGAAAATTAATATGGCTCAAGGACATTTCAGTTGTGAAATAAAAAGAGCCGTGCTGTATCTCCGTGTTTTATTTACAAATGTAAGAAAATGTCCTAATATTGTATGCATCACATTTTGAATGATTACGTGCAAATGAACATTATTATGTCTCACATTTGAATTTGCAACAAAAGTTTAATTAGCTACTGGAAACATTATCGCTATATACCTTCTGCCAGAGCACATAAAAAAGATAACAGAAAAAATAATTTTACATAGGCCTATTTCTATTTGAGAAGACCGGTTAATTGTGGTATTATTGTAGACTATATTTTAGTAAGATGTTGCATGCTATATAATGTTTTAAAACTTTAGGCCCAATTAATTCGTGAGAACATATTGAACGAAGTCTAACAATTATACTGAGAAAGGCTAGACTACTGATATTATGAAGGACGATGGGTTTTAACTATCACAATTTTCATTGCAGGAAACGAAACGAGTCCGGAAAGCTTCCTATTGCACAATGCACTGGCAAGAAAGCCCAAAAGGATTCGTACAGCTTTTTCACCATCACAGCTACTACGGCTTGAACATGCTTTCGAAAAAAATCATTACGTCGTCGGTGCGGAACGAAAACAGCTCGCTCACAGCCTTAGCCTCACAGAAACTCAGGTAAGAAGATGTTTACCTGTCTTCATTAGCGTGTACAGCCGTACATGAATGTGCGTATGGTTCTGTGGATATAATACGGCCTAAATAACTATTGAAATCAGTAGGCTCGTCCTTGAAACTGCTACATATTATGGTTTGACTGTACCTTAAATATAAACTTGAAACGCAGTTCTGAATGATTTAATAAACAAAAGCTTTTAAAATGTAGATTCTTTATGTAAATATTTTCTAACGTTCAATCGTTTTCTTTGATAGCATATTTGCATATATGTAGCCGCAATGAGTTTTGGCGTTAGTAGCGGCCTTACACATGTACTATATATATTTATTACTTGCTTTTTGATTTAAACAGAAAATGTTGTTTTGTTCAGCGTTTGGTTTTGTTGGGATTTCTATGCGTAGGGGGATAAGCATTGTTCTAAAAGCGCAATGGTTTGAATTGAGTTAAATCCACCATTTCCAATTCGCCCCGGTTTTTGGTGAGGTTGAAGGATTCCGATTTAGGCAGAGAGCTCTTGTGGAAAATGTTTGGCAATTAACCAGTTAACCGTTTTAAATGGACACTTAAAAGAATGAGGCGGATTCTATGAATTTCCCTAACCATATTTAAGATCGTATTTGCGCGTATCGTTCAGTGGCCCGGTCGGAGTCTATTGTCCCGGTGACAGCACCGGCCCTTTTCTAAACGCCGCCTTTCAGAAGAGCAAGAGAGAGAAATGGACTACGAGCCACTTCAATGCTTCAATTAGCTCTCTGAAAGCACATTAAATGTGCCTCACTTGCCAAGTTGTCAGCTGTGAGCTTTACGGATGATATGAATGATAAAGGTGATGAATTAAGCTAAAGACTGAACTTTACCAATGTGTGCTAATAGAAAAGGTTTTATACGGGGATGTAATAATGAGGGGGTGAATTGTAAATAGGCCAGCTAACATACTGATCCGTGATAATAAGCGACAATGTCGGTGAAGTTACACTGCTATCAAACTATTATACACTCACAGGCTGCTAGCTTCTATTGTACCGAGTCCATTTCCGCTCAACAGTTTAGGTTGGAGTTTGAAGTAGCAGCAGGGCATGATACTGATGATGCAACCTGTCGTTCGTAAACAGGTCAGGTGCACTTTAAAAAGAAAAGCCACGCCAGCCAGACTTCCCCTTCCCCAATCTCATCCTCACTAATCAGTAATATGCATTTAATACCTCAGTTAAATTCTTTATGTTGTTTTAATTTATGCAGACCGAGGACACTAAATGAAAGTCGACCAATGCTCTCGCGACTCGATTGACCGTGAGATACCTGGCGGCTCTTTGTCCGTCTAGCCCTAGTTATTCTTAAGGCCCGTTAGTGATACCTCCTGTTAGGCCAACTCTCTTTGTTTAATTGTTTTATTCAGAGGCCAACGAAAAGCCTTTGTGCGTTCTACGCTGATTATTTTCATTTTTCCTCGCCACAGGTAAAAGTTTGGTTTCAGAATCGACGGACGAAGTTCAAGCGTCAGAAATTGGAGGAGGAAGGTTCGGATTCACAACAGAAAAAGAAAGGAACTCATCACATAAACCGATGGAGACTGGCCACAAAACAAGGAAGCCCTGAGGAAATTGACGTCACCTCAGACGATTAAAAGACTTAAACTGTTTGAACCCGGGACAGCGGCGTGGCTTGAAGGATGTCACGGATAAGGATGCTGTGTACTGACAGAGGGAGAGGGTAAAGCCAATATCACATTTTGATTCTTCGAGATCGGCAGCTTGAGGGTGAGAGATCCTGTTGGTGGCACTGCTGTCACTACAAGGGAACTGTCAATAATTTTCACGTTGCCAAGGCAAGGTGATTGACAGGTATTACACGCAGCCCCCCCGCCCCCGCCCCCCATCGCCACACTACCCGCACCACCTCATCACCACTATCACAAAACATAGCTCAAATGCGCATAGGACATTTGCACTTCTGAGGGTTTTTTCCTCTCGTTTTATTTTTTCAAGACGTGAACCTTCCACATTAAGATACCAAAATATACAACTGTTTTTGTAAAACTTGAATTGCATGGTAGAGCAATGAATTTTTTGGTAGGTTAATTAATTAATTTGACCTTTTTTCAAAGTAAATTTGTTTTGATTCTATTTTTAATCTGAGAAATGTTGTGTGCTTCTTCCTTTTTTACAACAGTGTGCAGTCTTTGAATTTATGATTCTCGTGTTAAAGTGATTGTGAAAACAATATGAAGTAGCAGTGCTGCGTTATAGTGTTTTTAAGAAGTAAAACAAACTTAAAAGCAGATTATAAAAACAAGTTGACCACGTACAATAGTAATTCTAATGAAAAATCTCCATGACATTCCTTAAAAATGAAGCTTTACCATGACTCCGTAATCTTGGTGCGAATATATGATCGGGACTCGCCCCTCCTCTAAAGAGTTGCCTCGAAGGATTAATGCAAGAATTGACGGCCGCCTAGGCAGCAAAACTTCAAGCACTGAGCGTATTCCATGTATAGAGATACTAAAAGCTAATGTTTATGTTAAATCGTCTTTTACAAGAATGTAAATAATTTTGTGTTTGTGTTAAGTTTGCTACAATTTTAACACAAAGTATACTTCCAAGAAGTATGTAATTGTCAATATTTTGTCAATAAAGTTTTATCAATATGTTGCTCAGAATAAAATTACAGCCTTTTTGTTTTACAAAAAGAGGCCAAAATGAAACTTTTGTCCGCTATAGTAAATGGTTTAGGATGTATGCTGTTTTGTATGGGTTGCACTGGCAGTTGTCTTCTTTTGATTCGGTCCCTCGGTGTCATTGTCCTTCAGGACAAACGGGCGAGGTATCGTAATTATCACTATTTATCAATGGCATATTCCACCAGCTGTGTAATTAATCTGAGCGTATAAAGTATGTAACGGGGAAACGGGCTGGTTAAAATGTAACACAAATAGAACGCTTACAACGGTCTTGAGCTCGATTTTTCCATAGCGAAGTGCTTGTTTTTTTCTTGCCTCATTTGCCGCTCAGTCTGATAGACTGGCATTAACCAGTTTTATTTCCATTGGTAGAAGAGCAGCGTCTGGTCTGTTCAAGCTACAAAGAGTCCTGCGAGCTTTTGTGAAAGTGCAAATCAGTTTAGGCAATTATCATACGAGTAATATGTGGGGGAAAGGGGATGCATTGCCCAGTGGTCCACTTTAATCTGTTAATCCGTGGATCCAAGGGGGCCTGGTTGGACATAATTTAGTACAATCTGACTACCTCTCACAACGCGATAAGAGAAGGTTTGCAATGTGCCGCAAAATAGGAGCTTTGTTTAAAATCTTGTCGGCAACAACGGCTGGAATGTATCTAGCCTTCGTTCTCAGTTCTTGTTTTTTATGTGAATAATAGACTATGGAATGCAAATATGAATTTTATATTTGTATGTGAAGCATGTCAATTAATCTATTAATGTATTACCCCTAAATAATTGTCGTTTTATAAATACAATTGCATGAAATAAATAGGCTACTATTTTATTTAGCAAACATGACAAAATATTCCGATATCCCAGGAAAGACCATTGCTGAGCTTTTTCGTGTTTTACCCAAAACTTTTAATCGTAGTTTGATAAAGGATAAAATTTTCATTGGGCTATACATACACATATATGGGGATTTTTGAACAGTCTGTGGACTATAACGGTAATAAAAAAAAATCTGCGGAGAATACTATTAGCTTTGAAAAACCCCTAAAAGCTTTATTACAAACCCAGCTTTGAAATAGAGGGATTAGAAGGCTGAAAGGGTCCCACAATAGTTAGAAGAAAAGGTTTCATGCTAATGAGGTTAATGCCCTTTGTATCTCCGGACTCCACAACTTCATTACTCCTATCTCGGGCAACACCGAGCGGCTCAGAGCCTACAATCCACTCGAGCTGTTCCCTACCCTGCCTAAAGAAGGATTTGATAGCAGCCCTGTTCAAACTAGATAATTATATCTTTTCAAGTTGGAATTAAGATAAAGAAAGTGCAGTGAAGGCGGTGAGCCTTGATCCGCTGCAAACAAATTTGGCGCACTTTCTCCCTCCGTTGTACCTCAAAAGACAGGACACCCCCTCGTTACCGCTCGCTCCCCTTTATTAATTTTGCACTACCGATTTAAATGCGCCTGGTGTTTTGCATTTAATGCTGGACAATTAGCTGAATTTAAAGAAGGGAAATTATATTTCGCCAAACAGAACAGGCTTAGAAACTTTTTATTATTTGTTAACATTATTTGAGTTGAGAAGACTGAATTAATTTTAAAGCCTCACTTTCGTGTGCCAGATAAAAATAAAAAAATGCACGGGAATTAGAGAAAGGAATTAGTAGGCTACTTGTATTATGTTCTAGCCTATACATCAGCCTAATAATATTTAAAGCATATATGTGTTTCATTTAATTATAAAACGAACTAGGCTTAATTATTAACATTTTAATAAACTCGTGCATAAATTATTCTAATATTTTCGAGAGATAAAATCTTTACCAACAAAATGACATTATTCGCAAACAGTGAGCGGTGGACCATGACTTCGACCTTGTATAGGCTAGGCCTATTAATCGATTTGCTTTTCTAAACAAGCATATGGGCCATGGGACTCGCTGTATTGAGAACCTTCTGACCCGCTTAGGTTACCCCGTGCTGCGATAACTTGTTTCAGAAGCAACATTAACTTAAACGTTCAACAACGCCACGCTTATGCAGAGGGAAAACGATCAATCACAGAGGGCCATTGCCATGATTCATCATACAGTGAGGGAAAAAAAAGTTGGTGTAGCTTCCAAATGCTTGCAGTGGTTTCTGAAATTGAGGTCTGGGTTTTAAACCCAGGTGAAAAACCTGCGCCATACGAGTGATGTTAAATAATTACTCGTCATTTAAAACAGCCTCCTATCAAATAACCCCAATGACCCAAAACCTCTAATCTGCAATTACTAGCTTTAATTACGTCCGCTGATCCTACTAAAAGGCAGTTTTACAGTACGCTGGACCGTCTGCAAAATAAGTTACGCCTTGATTAAAAATACACTGCCTGCATTATAGCAACGTATTACACCATAGTGATGTAAGATTATCCTTAAAAAAATCTAAAAGTGTGATGTAGATTAAGTGCAGACTGTCCTCCGTTCTAATTCCACTTCAATTTATTGACAGTTGGCAAAGACGTCTCTTGATTGAAGGTCCTTGCACAGTCCCAAATTATTTGCAGGCTTCTGCTTTGTATTTCCAGTTGCAACTGTCCACCGAAGCTGTTTGAGGTGATATTTATAGCATGGGTTGAAATGTGACGTCACGACAAACACAATCTATCCAGTTTCACAAATTGCTTTTGAAACTGATCCTTGTAATGGGAGAATGAACCCCCCTCACAATTCCCGCGGCCTTGCCATAAGGTACAGCGATAAATATACAAGACTAATGAGCAATTACAAAATAATCACCCTTCAAATAATTTACGTTACAAATTAAATATCATCATCTTAGATTCTCATTTTATTATTAACGAAGGAAAGCCCTCAGAGTTTCCATTCTTAAACTGATGGATGTCTGGAGAAATACAGTCACAACGATTTTTATTGTATACTACTTATAGCCTTAGTCAAGTGCATTGTATTGCACAGCTGACAAATCCTGTAACTCGGCTTGAACCCCACCAACCCCACCCCAGCCCCTTCACTAAACACACAAATATCAATGGATCAGAGGTAAAACACGGGTGACAACAGCGGTGACACGGCTGAGACTTTATCGATCCCGTAGCGAGAGAGTCAGGGTTTACCTTAGCCTTGTTATAGCTTTCACCTGCATGGCTCCAAGGGCCACTTCATTGACACGATTTAACACCATTGCATTTTTCGGCCTTTTTTATCCGCATTTAAACGTCGATTCTCATTTCTCCGCATATAAAATACAGAGATCCAAAAACATGTCAAAATATATTGCTAGGCCTTTAATGCGTCACCTTAACCATAATACGATGTAAACTTTTTGGTACCGTTATTATTGACTTCAGGCGAAAGCACTAATACATTTATGTGTAGTTATTTTATTAATTTGTAGTTATTTAATTAATGGTAACGTTGGGAACGCAAATAATAATCGCTTAACACTGTCAGACAAGCTATGAAAAAAATCGACGGATTAACGTATCCTGAACTATCGTTCATATTAAGTAGAACATGAACTTATTTATCGCGTCTATAGCTGTCAGATAGCTGCAAAGGTGCTGAACTATGACCGCCACTTTCCCCAGGATGCCCAAAATGTCTCCTTGACCCCAATAATAATAGCGTGAAAATACCGTCTAACATCAAAATCATAGGTAATCAAAGTAGACATTTCTGAATATAATAAACAATTCATATATATATATTTTTTATAAATATTGTCAAAATGAGTAATAAATACAGCATAGCTCAACAGCATGGAGATAATGCACTACAGGTAACAAAATTAACGGGATACACTCGTGAGTCATTTTAAGAGACCCTGCAATTATTTCTTATGCTGTTTTGGTTTGACATCTTAACAGATCCCATGCATTTATAATTGCGATCATCAACGTGCAATATGTGACTGCCATGATTCAGACTATCAGAGCAGATTGGTAAGGAAGATGAGAATGAGAAGGTAGAGCAATGTATTTTGGCTTGGAAGAATTAAACTGAGGGGTGATTTCTTATGATATCGCCTGTCATCTATTTAGACTTTTCTAGTGGCATGCACAGACTGCTTAGTATCGTTTTAAATTGGACTTTTGCCAGAACGTTTTATATTACTTCTAAATTCATACAGGCCTATTAAAAGTGCTTTTGGTGTACAGTGGGCGTGCATTAAATAATTTATTGAAAAAGTTCACCCAACAGATTTTCTATTTAACTTACGAAAGCATAGTATTTGCAACTAGCATTCTACCTTTAGACTAATAGAATGACATCAATAATGCCACACAATAGCTACTTCAATTACTGCTTAATGAAAAGTAAAAGAGACAACACCGTAAATGATTTAGTGAAAGAACAGAAATCATTAACCTTAACCAAAATCTATAACTTTAGGCTTAAAAAAATTAACAATCTCTTAATCTCCGCAACAGCCTATTGATAAATCTAACAGACAACCCACTTCTACATATTTTCGATGTCTGAAGACTCACGCACACAGACAGAGCGAGCGAGATAGAGAGAGAGGAGCGCAAGTTGTCAACACGCGCACGCACATACAGACCACAAATATTGTAGGCCTAGAAACAGACATGTAACACGATATATAACGTAATAACGTAATAACGTAATTTTAACAATACTGCAATTCCACAGTGTAAATCGGTCAGCTTGCTGCGGTATCTTGGATCTCCTGCATAGCCTAAGCCTGGTTAACTTGGTGGACTAAACATCCCACACAGTGGATTAAAACTAAATTCACTCTGGAATTGCACTGCCTTAATAATTTTATATTTGAAAGTATGTATTTGTGTTGTGGTCATTACAGCTTTTGTAATGTAGCCTGTTAAATGATATTTGAGACTTTTAACTAGCCAGGAGGACTCGTAAACCGACAGTTTCAAGTGCAATGCGTCTTCCGTATAGTTTAAGTTAAAGTTTGTTTCTGGTTAGAAATTGTAATAATAATAATAATAATAATCTTATTATTATTTTCAAAAATATTCCCAAATGACATTCCCTTTAAAGTAGGCCTACTAATGTATTCCACATGGCAGGACTGTACACCTGATAAAATATCTCTGGGGCCTCGCTGTTTGGAAAATCCTCGATTCGTACCCTAAATAAAATAAACAATGGCTTCACTAAATATATCACATGTGTTGCCTTATTGATTCGCCTCGTCTACTGCCCTCGTGGTCACTCCTCTCATATGTTGCCTAAGTTGATGGTATGCTTTCTAACACTAGTTCATTGAGTGTGTGTTTTGAAAGACATCATTACCGCAGCCAGCCTTGATTTAGACAACACACTTTGTAGCGCACTGAAATAATTTGTCTGCCATTAAGCGAAAAGTCTTGCAATTGCAATTTCGTCTGCAGATTTTTTGACATGTAAAATAGAATACAATATATTTGTGTGGCAATTAACTAATAGTGGATGTTAAACATGACCCTTCAGGCTAAAACTATTAAACACAAGGACAAACATCTTGCTTGATTGAGAGCCAGATATATAGATTTAATCTTGATGTACACATTCAAGTATACACTGGTTGTGCTTTTCATTCTGTAAAATCTTGATATTTATACTTGATATATGACATCTGAAATGTTTGATATCTTCTCGCTTTATGCGCACTACTGGAACTGCTTGCATATTAAGATCTTAATATATGAACACACACACACACACACACACACACACACACACACACACACACACACACACACACACACACACACACACACACACACACACACACACACACACACACACACACACACACACACACACACACACATGTTGGGTTTACATGTTTTATGGGGACATTCCATAGGCGTAATGGTTTTTATACTGTACAAACCGTACTTTCTATCGCCCTACACCTAAACCTAGCCCTCACAGGAGATTGTGCACACTTTTATTTCCTCAAAAAAACTCATTGTGCATGATTTATAAGCCTGTTTCCTCATGGGGACCTGAGAAATGTCCCCACAAGGTCAAAATCTACTGGTATTCCTATCCTTGTGGGGACATTTGGTCCCCACAACGTGATGAATACCAGGTACACACACACACACACACACACACACACACACACACACACACACACACACACACACACACACACACACACACACAGACAGACAGACAGACAGACACACACACATGGGGACCTGAGAAATGTCCCCACAAGGTCAAAATTTACTGGTATTCCTATCCTTGTGGGGACATTTGGTCCCCACAACGTGAAGAATACCAGGTACAGTGGTCTGGAGTTCTTACAGACTCATTTCATTTTCAGTTTGGGACTTATGTCAATCCTTTGACATTTCTCATGCAGACAGAAAACACTAAACCACTTGACATAACTCACTGCCAGTGTCAACCTCTGAAAGTCAAAGACTCTATTCCTGAGTCAAATTGCCTAGACCAAACATTGTCCAACAGTTGCAGCACCAGTGCAACAAAAAGAAAAATGTTCTTAAAGGGAAAAAATTCTAATGATCCATGTTTAGCAAATGGAATTTAGTGGGAAAGTGTGGAGCAGAGAGGAGGAGGGTGGTGCTTATAATGAGCCTGAAAAGTATGGTTTGAGCACTTTCTGATTTGAGAATGACTCCAGTTTGGGTAAGTATGTTATAAATATGTTTTTTTTTACAGGAATAATTAATAGAACTAATAACTGTACCTGGACAGTTTTGTAAATGCCAAAAATCTAAAGCAAATGCAGGATTACACTTTCAACATTATGTGTTTTCATTTCCCACAGTGTTTTTTCCACAGAACACTGTGAGAAGAGCACAAACTGGAAAATAAAGAATAATGTCAATGGACTGAAATATTTGGGGTTATTAATAAAGTATTAAGATAATGTAGCCTACTTTTCTATTTATTATGTATTCTTATGTTTTTATATAGCATATATATCGATATATAAAAAGATTCACATATGAATCGCAATTTAGATGTCTAGTGATTTGCATCGATTCACAAATTTTTAAAAAGATTTTATGGTTAATAAAATAATAATAATAATAACATGAGGGTGGAGAAGGAAAAACAAATGCATCCTGCCCCATTTTCAGCAAGGGCAAGTGTTTGGAAAAATATCGTTTGATTATTTATCTTCCGTTGTTATGGGACATAAGGATGTGCCCAAATAGAAAATCTGTATTCGGAAAGGCAGGGAAAGCAAATAACACGGTCAGAGCCACTAGGGGACATGATTAGAGGTAGCCTGTTACATTACAGTACATAAAATTTCACTTACCACATAAACAGAGTAAGGAGAGATGACTGATATGGAGATGTCGAATGATCTAGAGATCCTAAGCACCACTAACATTAATCTTGTGAAATGTGTGCTAAGTACTGCAGTTCACTATGCTACCTCTGATCACTATTCTCGAAAGTGAAAGTAAAAAGCAAGCGCGCATTCAAAAGCGATTTCAAAACCCGGAATATTAATAACGACTCCCACAATTTATATACAGTATAATTACCCAACATATAATTGCGAGAGAAAACATTAAAATATATTTTTTCTATTTAGGGGTTCCGTAGTGCATGTTATTTCCTTTCCGAACAGGGCATTCTAATTCAGGAACATCCCTAATGGGAAGTGTAAAATATTTTTGATTTATTAAGAAGTTAATAGGAAATAGGATTTCTTGAGTCAGGACTGCCCATACTATACTTTATCAAAACTCTGGTGCATTTGATGTGACAAAAAAGATTAAAAATCGAAAAAAAAAACAAAAAAAAAAACGTGACCCCAAGAATCAATATGAATCGAATCGTGATGTACCTAAAGACAGAAATTTTGGAATTGTATTTCCAAGATAATTATATTTAATATTGAATAAAACAAGAAAAAAGGCCTATTAATACATCTATAACTAAGTGCATTGGAGCTTTTTATAGTCTTACGTTGTGTGTTCACTGGAGGTTGCTTTTTAATCTAAGTGAGAGAAAGGAGTAAAGCAGGCCACTTCACACGTGAAAGGTGGTGTGTACATGTGTGTGCGTGTGAGAACCTCTCTTTCTCTTGCCCAGTCACTTGCTGTCCTTTTAGGGACTCCAGAGGCTAGTTAAAAGGTGTCTGATTCTCACCATGAATCTAATTAGATCCTTGACTGAGGTCTTAACATTGCCTTGAAGAGAGGAAAGAGTGAGAGAGGGAGAGCGAGAGAGAGAGAGAGAGAGAATTGTTCAGAAAGGGGAGAAAAGGTGCTAAAACAGCAACTCGTTTCTCCCTTCTACGAGCCTCCACCCCCATCCTACCGGCCCCAACTGTAGAAAAACAAAGACCAGCAAGCTAATGAAGTTGGTAATTAAGAGGCTTCTGTCAGGCACAATGGGTAATTAGGAACTTGCTTCCCTTGGGTGTTAGTGGTCCAGTCTCATCAGTGCTAGGGCCTGCGGTCTGACCAGGCACACTGGGCTCTCAGAAAAATGGAGAGAAACGCTAATTTTCACCTCAGTCTGACCCGAGTCAGTTATCCCCCCCCCACTTGCTATTCAGCAGTTTTTCCCACATTTTGAATCTCGGTTAGCTGGGATGTAAACTTGTTAGCAGGCAAATAGAGGAAGCTGTGTAAAAGAGCAGGTGTGATTTAGTCAGACCTGTTCATTGTGTATGTATTTACAATTCCTCTTTATACTTCAGTAGCAGATAAGCAGAAAACCTTACTTCATAGATTACTGTTTTCTTACCCAGATGGTGAAGATTTTAAACTAATAATTTTTTACCAAGTAACACAGAAACCGCATATTATATAGCTGTGCTACAATGCATTTGTATGTGAGCCTTCCCATCTTAAAGTCTTAGCCATAGTGAAGCATCTTTCAAGCAGCCCGGCCCACTCAGCATTCTGCGGGAACAGAGCTTTGCTCTAATTAGCACGTTTACTTTAGATTGCTTGACTGTGGTGCGGATAGAGAAAGTTCACTTGGCCTCAATTAAGCATATTTATCTCCGATTATCTGTCGGTAAGATTTCTGCCTGGGCAAAAAGATTATTTTAAAGAGGTGGCGATATGCGGGAAGGATGAAATATTCTGAAGGCGTGATGTCTTTCAGAGTAGAAAAAGGAAATGAAAGATTTAGAAATTGAATCAGCTAAAAGAAGAGTTTAAAGTGAAGCTAATTTGTGGGTTCCAGACTCTGATGTGTGCACTTATACAAGGTGCCTTGCATTTTAATAGCTATTAATCCAAATAGAGCCTGAATATTAGATAACGCCAGAAATTTATTGACTCAAATTGATATATAATTGAAGAAAGAACAAATATTTCGGTCATTTGTCTATAAGATGGCTTGCATTTTAAAAGATATTAATCCAAATAGAGTCTAAATATTAGAAAACGCCAGGAATTAATTGACCGTAAATAATATATAAATGAAGAACATATTTAGTTCATAAGTTGCTCAATGGCCCATTGAGCATATTTGTATGCCTTTGTGTTATTATGGTGCCCACTTTTCAACAGCTAGATATGCCACACCTGCTCCACTGATGTGTTATTTGCCACTAAAGGGTGTGAGGCAGTCGTATGGCAGAGCTTTTACCACCTGAGGCACAAAGTAATGGTGAAAAACACTCACTGATTATGTGACATGGGTTGCAGCATAATGCTAAAATATCCTGATTAATCTCTGCTCTAAATAGGTGAGAACAACAAACAAACTAATTAGCCCAGTCTTAGTTGTGACAAATAGCACATCACGCTAAATCTGAGTTAAAAGTTCTTAAGTGTCAAATATAAATCTGTATCTTTTTTTGGTGACACTCAAGATAACCTGGTCATTAATTCTGGGCTGCGTTTCCAAAAAGCATTGTAAACCTAGATCGATCATAGCTCCATTGGTGACAATGGTTCTACAATCAACTTAGGCTTATGATGCTTTTGGCAAACGCAGCCCTGGTGTTGTTGCTTTCCCCCCAAACGTTAGCTTCCCCCATTAAGCATTGAGACAAGCCAACTAATAACACAGCTTACATCTTTGTCACAGCTCACCGCTTAAACCAGGATGGCTTAACCAAAGGCTCTCCAAAAGATACAGTGTAAACGGGATCCAGATCGGCTGGCTCCTTTGATCCAGTCGTGCACTTTTGCATTCCTCAAAACCATTTACACTGTTTAGACGGGAAGTGTCCTGCTGCAGGGCACAACACCTGTGGTTTGAACCTGTGACCTCTCATCTAACCGAAGTTCCCTCTGCCTCCCGGTCAGTGCAGGGATCAGCATGGACAGACAGCTGCATATCTCCTCATATCCTGTTAGGTTTTCGTCATCTTGAACTTTGTATCCAGCCCTGAAGATATGTCACCTGTGCTCAGGTAAAGACAGTAAAAGCTCTCAATAGTATGTACGTTTACAAGATAACACAAATATATTTAATAGACCACTAAAAGACATGAGTACATAAACATCTGTGCACACACCAGGTTTGTGATTCACAAATGCGCCTGTATATATATTCTATGAGTAAAATAAATGTAAACATATAGGATTAGTGTCAAATCGAGCCCAAGAGTGGATAAATGGAAAAAATGAGGAATTAGTGTGGTAAACAAATGGAAACAGATGTCTTCAACAATATTGTTTATGTTAACAAATTCTACTACTGCCATTCACTTGCAGAAAAAAACGAGAAATCATTCGGCCGTGAACGATAAACTTCTACATACACACAGAAAAACATACTCGTGTGAACGCCATTTTTCCGCGCTTGCCGAGAAACGTTCACCTGCTGCACTTACCGTAGCTTTTCCACGCGCTTGTAGACGTTTCTCATTCAAGGTCTTGTGCGCACATTCTTTTTTGCGAGTGTCACGTTCACATGCCCGCAAAATGTTCGAGTGATAAAGGTAAACAGACTTGATATGCTCGACTCAATCTTCAGTCACCTTCCTGGACGTAAATGAAGAGTTGGTGCGGTCGAGGGATATCGGAAGAACTGTCACACAAGCGAGGTAAGCGGTGGTTTGTTTGTGTTTAACCGCTGAACACTTCTTTTGTCACTTTTACAAGTGGCACTTATTGGTGTTATATTGTAGGTTAATATAAGAAAATCACTGAAACGATAATACATGCTAAAATTAGAAAATGAAACATAAAATAGACCAATTTGGAGTTTTTTTGTGGGCGGAGCCTACCTGGTGGCAGAAAAAGACAGTCTGGAAGCCATGAAATTAAAAAATAAAAAAGGTACATTTGAGTTTATATTTTAAAATGATGGCTTTATTCTCACAATTACAATATTATATCTCACAATTCAGATAAGAAAAATCAAATCCTCATTCTTTCTTTTCCCCTTGGCTCAGAGTTATGACATCCGACACTTATGGCTTTTTTTTTCTCATTATTGACAAACTCCCTATTGTTGAGTTAAATCCAGTTGTAAAGTCTGAACTAGGAGATATAAACTTGATAAAATATAGGTAAATGCTATGTAAAATATTATAGGTTTAAATAGTATTTCATGTTATAATTGTAAGGTTAATACAGTATGTCCTGTATGAACTGCATATTTTAATATTATGTAATGTAAACCTATCGTTTAAATCAAATTTCTGCTTTAAAAGTAGGGTAATCAATGCAAGTTTCATCCATTAGTCTGTCCATTTAAATGTCTGCGTTTAGCTTCAAATGGTGTGGTGTCTTTGATGACAGTATTCTACAAAAATGATTTGCATTCTGATTCTGACATTTAAAGGCACAACAATAATTTTTTTTCTCGTATTCCAGGGATTTTACCCGTTTCCCTCCACTTGTTACTAGTTTTTCTGCCACCTCAACGCGTGCACAGCTGCAAGTTACGTAACTGTGATGTCTACTCCAAATTGGTCTATAACTAATAAATAGTTGTACAAACACTATTAAGTTTTCTTGACGTTTTTATGAAACAGTACATGACCAGATATACTTCTAATGTAAAGGAGAGAATGTGTGGAACAGGCAACCCATGTCAACATTCTAATTAGAATGTTGTTTTATTTCATGATTTACAGCAAATATCCAAATAATTTGTGGCCCACGTGAAAGCAGGCAAAAGATCATGGCTAGCTGGACTTGATTCATATATGACAGTTTAAAAAGTGAGCCCATGTTGGGAATTCTGTTTGTTTCACAGCAGGTGCCTGACAGATCTCTGAGCTGGGCTTTAACAGATGCCTCAAGCACCCTTTAACTTCCTCCTCTCGCATCACTCTGTGTCCGAAATTGCTTTGAGTGAGCGAGGGAGAGCATCGGTTTCGTGGGGGTTCATCCCTCATCGTCCGGCCTCGACCCTGCACCTCTCAGCGCCACAGGCAGGGGGGAAGATAAAGAGTCCCGGCCTGCCTGGCTGTAGGAATCCTAAATATTAGTGGCAGTAAATCAGGCCTCTATGGCCCTATGGGTAGCTATTATCTTTTTCTCACTAATAAATCCCTCTCCATCACTGATAAGCTGGTTTCCCTCCCTAACCTTGCAGAAGAAGAAAAAAGAGGTGTTTTTAACGAGGAGGGAGGCAGAGAAGAGACAGAGGAGGGCTAGGTGGTGTTGAGGTAGTTGGTGAGGATTGGGGTTGGTTTAATATTTGAGTCCCATTAGTTTAATATCAGTGCAATATCAGTTTTTCAGCATTTTTTGTGTATTTAAACCCTTTTTCAACAATGACTATATGATTTTGAGGTCAATCTTTTCACACTGAGGACAACTAAGGGACTCATATGCCACTATTACAGAAGGTGCAAACGCTCACTGATGCTTCAGAAGGAAACACAATGCATTAAGAGCCGGGGTGCAAAAGTTTTTTGAATTTGAAGATTTTTTGACTTCTGGGAAACTTTTAAGTATCTTCTGTAGCTTCTAAAGGGCAGTACTAAAAAGATATTTAGGAATTAAAAATGTACACATCTTCATTCTGTTCAAAAGTTTTCACCTTTTGTGAAGTGAGTGTTTGAACTTTCTGTAATAGTGTAATATGAGTCCTTTAGTTGTCCTCAGTGTGAAAAGATGGATCTCAAAATCATAAAGTCATTGTTGGAAAGGGTTCAAATACACAAAAATGCTGAAAAAACATTTTTTCTGAAGAACAGCGGGCAGTTTAACTGTTCAGGACAAACAAGGGACTCATGAACAACTATCACAAAAAAAAAAAAAAGCTGTGGATCTGTCAGGTAAGAACACAGTATTAAGAATCAAGAGTAAACTTTGAACGGGGTAATTTTTATTAATTCAACTATTATTTTCTCTTGTGGACTATGTATAAATGTCTTTTATGTGAAATATCTTATTCAGGTCAGCACTAAATAAAAAATAACATGCATTTTTATGATCCCTTTTATTTTGGTAAAATGACATTTAACAGATTCTGCAAGGTGTATGTAAACTTTTGACTTGAACTGTATATCATAATGAAGAAAAAAAAAATCTCTGAAATGGTATAATCTTACATAATTACTTCTTAGAAAAAAAACTGCTTTATTGCATATTAATATTTGGAAAAAGTTTTGTTAGCAAAATCAGACTTTGTGCAACCAACATGCAAAACAAACAAACACACAAAAACTTTTTATGGTTAATTAGGTTGTATACACTCACATGTATTCAAAATGAAAGATTTCTTAATCTTGTATACTCGTTTACATCCTTGACCCATGAATATATTTTTGTGATATAAATAAATAATTTTATTTGACCACTCAAAATAGTTTAAAATATTTAAAACAAAACATTGTCCAGTCATTTATTGCACGTACAGACCATATCCTTGAGGACAAGAATCAAAAAATGGTATTTTACGATTTCAGTCATTTTTTTTTCAGGAGACTAATATGCCAAAGCAAGCCGTGAAACCTCTGATAATACAGATACCAACAAACATCGACACAGTGATTGATCTGGTAGTAACCTTCAGCTGAGTAGTGATTCAACAGTTTGCGGCAAGTCTTCAACAGTCTTGAGGCAAGGTTAGAGAGGTTGTGCGATGACAGGGGCCCATCTATTTGATAAGACTGTTCTCTGATTGTATCTCCTGGAGGTCAGAGTGTTTAAATGGCTTTAGCTGAGTTGTGGAGCAGGATCAGGCTGTTTAAACCACAGATCTTTACATGCACTTTACGCAGTGATAAGCTACTGTGATAGCAGATATGGGGCGACTCCCTAGTGCAACACACATAAAAAGCTTTTGCATTTGTATACATTGCATGAATATTCTCAGAACTAAGTGGTGAGCTCTAATTACAAAAGTGATTACAAACATGTGCATATATCAATAAGGGCAGTATTATTGCCAAACCTTTTTTGCCACCTTATTAAGTGTAATAATAGTGTGCGACTAACAAACAGCAATTACAGAAAAAGGCAGCATACCACAGAGAACTGCACTTTTTTTTTTTTTTTTTTTTTTACATCCTGGCAAGACTGGACCCCATTCAGTGCAAAGACTTAAGTTTGACCTCATTAAGAGAGCACACACTAGATGCATAATTATTCCTCTGAGAATAGGCCTCACTAATACAAATTAGAGTGATAATGAAGCCACTGAGACTGGTCATTGCTGCTCCCTGAGCATCATGTGCAGTGAACTATTATCTAGAATTAGAGCGTTTGTTTACACTCACAGCTAAAAGCCTTTTGCCGATGTCCACTCATTTATGAACACAGGCTGCAGTGTGCACTGTACAAGGTATGAGTTAAAATATATAGTCTGAATTAAGGAGCTAATGTTCAGAACGTTTATTCAAATCATATGAAAATTCCAAACACAGGTGTTTGGTGAAAACAAAAACGCAGTCTCGAATCAAAACACTTGTTTGAGGAAAAACGTACGAGCATAGTGATTACCTTCCCTGGAAAGGCCTTAAAAGCGATCATAAAAGTTGCGCTATTCAAAACGCATCTGGTCTTCACCTAACAAGTCGATTTAGTCTGCTACTTCAAAAGATGTCTAAACGTCTCCTTGAGGGAAGGAAATTGTTCTCTTTTTGACGTGTACAGTGTGGACCGTACATCTGTGTTATTTCTGCATTCCTCCTCACATCAAGTGACATCAAGAGTGCTGAAAGGCTTCTCAATCATGTCATATCTGAAACACTTCAGCTTTCACTAAGCAACGCTCATACAAAAACCTGAGCCAGTGTAGATTGATACAGTAACAATGTTCTTTTTATTGTTTTTTTGGAAAGACATTTCTTATGCTAATCCAGGCTGCAATTAGAAAACATTAAAACAGTAATATTGTGAAATATTATTACAATTTAAAATAACTGTTTTCTATTTGAAAATATTTTAAAATGTAATTTATTTCATGAATCTCAGTAAATTTCTTGTTGTTATCAATGTTGAGAATAGTTGTATAAGTCTCAGGTGTCCCCAGAAGGAAGAAGTTTCAGCTCAAAATACCCCACAGATCATTTACTATATCATTTTGAAAATGCCTATTTTGAGTGGAAGCAGAAACATGCTGTTTTCGTGCATGGCTCTTTAAATGCAAATGAGATGCTGCTCCTCCCCCCCTTTTCCAAAATTGGGCTGTGCCTTATTTATTTTATTTTTTTCATAAAATAAAGGCTACTTTTGTGAAAAACAGCAGGACTTTAGAGGCAAAGCAATCATAGCGCAGCCATTCAGCATGTAGACCTTATAACCTGTTCACAATCACATCCCATAAATCGCAGCCTCTATTGCATTCCTGCAGCCTGGGCTGACGTTTTTCCCTCTGTATGTAAAGGCTTGGCTGGGTGCCAAAACTGCCTTCCGCGGTTTCACACATAACAACATTGCATCACTCAAAATAAAGAATTATTTTAAAAGGGGTTCTTCTCTTGGCTGCATCTCAGGCAAAACAAATCTCTCTGTTTTGATAGCCATGTTGAGCCGACTGCACCTGGCTGTTCTGTGCGGAGCATATTCAGAGCGCTCTCAGGGGCCAGACTCTTAGGTCACGGCCCCTTATAAAACAGTACATCAGGAGAATTAGGAACCTGACATGAGAGACAACCCACAAAGGTTTTAATCCTTTGAAGGAGCTTGACATTTTTACCCAAAGGTTGATCAACCCCAAAGGGTGCTAATAAACTACAGTGACGAGTGATGAAGGAAAATTGGTTTCTGGATCCACAATTCTGCTGTGAAACACAACAGATTAGAAGGATAGAGGCCATTAACACTCGGAAAAGTTTTCGTCACGTTTAAACATAACAGGGTATCTTTGCTTACTCAAGAAGAAACAGATAATCCTTTGCTTGTGTGGGAGATGTTGGCCGAAAAAGTTAAAATAACACAAACCAAATTGAATCCTTCACCATTATACAAACAGAGCAATTAAATGCATCATCCGCCAATTGTATGTTTCTCTGGAAGCCACAAACCCTTGATTCCTGAGCAGGGAAACTCCCACATCTGATACTATCTCTCAGCTCCTCAGAGAAGGTGAGTGCTACATTAAGTGGGTTATATATTTTCTCTGGACAGCTCTTTCCAAGTGAAGAGGAGTAAAGGAGCTGATTTTGGCCAAAGGCAAAGATAAGCACTAGGCGGGTGTGCAGGTTTACAACGTGTGTGTGGACGACGAGTCAGGCCCAGCAATCAGTGAGCAATCTCGGGTGGTGTTTAGTGGTCTCTAAGACCTATTAAACTGACCCTAATTTCCCCTGTTGGAGGGGATGTTTGAGCTAGGTAGAAAACGGCTAGAGGGAAGGGATGTGTGGCTGTTTATCTGAGGATAGTTGTAGGTGTACCCCAGACAGCACCCTCTACAGCATGGGAAGAATATGTAGGAATGGGAAAAGAGGAGAAACAGATACAGTTAAGGTAAAGGTAAAATGTTTACATACACCTTGCAGAATCTGGAAATTATTTGACCAAAATATGTTTACATAATAGTCCACAAGAGAAAATAATAGTTGAATTTATAAAAATGACCCCGTTCAAAAGTATACATACGCTTGATTCTTAATACTGTGTTGTTACCTGAATGATCCACAGCTGTTTTTTATTTATTATTTTCTCTTGTGGACTATATGTAAACATCTTTCATGTGAAATATCTTATTCAGGTCAGTACTAAATAGAAAATAACATGCATTTTGTATGAACCCTCTTATTTATATTAACATTTTGCAGATTCTGCAAGGTGTATGTGAACTTTCGACTTATACTGTATGATATGCCATAATACTACTGACCACTGAACCAAGAATGTCCTTGGTTTTCATTTTAGAAATCCAGTTACCTTACATTTGCACACAGGTGAAAGGCAGAATAGAAATACTACGGGACAGTTTGGCAGAGTGTGAGAAAGAGGTTGAAGAAAATGGACTTGTAGCACATTTGGTCTTGTCTCTCTGGACTTAAGTAGCAATGAAGAGCTCCCAGTGTGTGCTGCCAATAAAGACATCAGGGAGAAAAAAAATCTCTCTCACTCTGTATATACATCTGTCTTCATACCTTTCTCTTCTCCTTCACTTTGCCCCTTGCTTCATTACTCTGTCTCCATTTGTTCTCTTTCATCTGTCTGTCTCTTCATGCCAGGGCAGCTCTCTTGCCTCCGCTGGCAGACAGACTGGGATGAAAGCAAAGGACATCTGGATCTAGGTCTGCGTGTGAGAAAGAGGGAGGATAAGCATGTGAAATGAAACAAGCACTAAACATTGTATATGGTTTTGTTTGTTCTGATATATGTAAAGGTTTGCATGTAGTTGTAACATGGGAGTTTGCCTAAGATTGTAGTAGTTTGTGGTTGTTTACAGATTCCAAACCTGAATTTATAGTTATAACTAAAATTACTTCCTTAAAGAAGTAAAATGAAAATTCTGTCCAAGCCTGTAAGACATTTGTTCATCTTCAGAACACAAATTAAGATATTTTTGACGAAATCCAAGAGCTTTCTGATCCTGCCAAGACAGCAACGCAACTGAAACATTCCCAGGCCCAGAAAGATAAGGAAATCATTAAAGTCTACCATTTGACATGAGTGGTTCGACCATAATGTTATGAACAGTGTTCGTATAGATACTGTAAAATAACATTTTAGGACTTTCAAGGACTTTTCAAGCACTACTTTTTTGATTTTCAAGGACTTTAATTAGAGATCTCACTTATGGTTTGATGTTTTCTACTAAGAAAAAAAAAACAGAAAAAAAAAAGATTGCGAAACCGCTCCGAAGTCCCGATCTGAATCAAAAGATTTGCGTTCCGCACTCCTAGGTTCCGATCTAAAGCAAAAGATTTCCGAACCAGCTCTGAAGTTCCGATCTAAATCAAATGATTTGTGATCCATGCTCTTAAGTCATGATCTGAGTAATGACTAGCGAACCATCATTCCAGATCAGGATTTAGTGTGACGATCGTGAATCGTTCAATTCCCGCAATGATTCAAGAACCCGCTCTGAAGTTCTGATCTAAATCAAATAATTCACGATACGCATTTTAAAGTCCCGATCTAAATCAAATGACTTGTGATCCTAGGTTCTGATCAAAAGCAAAAGATTTGCAAACCTACTCCGAAGTTCTAAATCTAATGATGCACTATCCACGCTCTTAAGTCCAAGTCTGAATAATGATTCACGAACCATCATTTCAGATCAGGACTCAAAGCCCAGATTGTGAATCATTCAGTTCACGGAATGATTCAAAAACCCGCTCTGAAGTTCTGATCTAAATAAAATGATTCGCGATACGCGCTCTGAAGTCCTGATCTGAATCAAATCATACTCGGCATTACCTGAAAAAAAGTATAATGTTTTTTAATTGCATAAATTTTTCGTGAAAAGATGTGTTTATTAAAAACTCTTATTTTATAGATATGTTGTCTTTCAATAATTTCAATAGGCACTTTTCTGGTGCCTCTTCAGAAATATTGCTATTTTCAAGGTTTTCCAGGCCTTAAATAAAAAAAAAAAAAAAATCAAATTCAGGTACTTCAAGCACTTGTACGAACCCTGTATGAAGTTTGAGAATACTTTTTGTGCACAAAGAAAACAAAAATAACGACTTTATTTAACAATTTCTCCTCTTCTTGGTCAGTCTTCATTCTGACATAGAGCGGCCATCTCTTTTAGTTCTGAAGATAAACAAAGGTCTTACGGGTTTGGAACTGAAGAAATTTCAGTCTACTGTCTACTATTATGAGGTGTTCTGATCTGCAGTCTTCTCTAGTTTGTAATTTTTCCCAACACTACGCTGGAAACGTTCCAGGCTTTATGACAACAGGGGCTCCAATAAAACACTGCTAAATATAGGTTTAGGGGCCTATGCATGAAAATGTTGTCCCAAACCCAGAGAATTCTGAATTTGCTTTCAAACATCCATTAATTCAGCTGTGCCAGATCTGATGTGGCAGTGACTCAGGAGTGCAGATCACTGAAGTCCAGCCTGGAATGTGATGTGGAATGCAGTTGGTTTCAGATTACTTTCACTTTTAAATCTGCATATCCTTTTCCATATGGACAGCACGTCTGAAGTTCAGTTTACAATGAAGGACAATGTAAATGGAGAAGATGATGACCAGACGCTCCATCATTACTGTAGTCTTCAGGATAACTAGACTTTGGTCAAGGATTTATATATTTAGGTTCCCCTTCAGATAATACTTTGTCACTTTTTATTACTTGATATTATTTTCTAATGTGGCACTTTAATGATTTAATATGAGCACTCCTTTCTCATCTTTTCACAGGCTTGATCACCAGTGAATCCTCTGCAGTGAATGGGTGCTGTCATATAAAGGACTCATATTTTAGCCGGAAGCAATGGTTTAAAGTTAAAAATGTCCTTAATGATGGATTTGCTTATTTGAAACACAATCTAACAGATTTAGACTCATAACTCTGTTTGAATCCATCTAGTTCTACATTTAAGAACAGGCTGTATATTGCAACCTAGAGGCAGCCCAGGCTGAGGGTAGGTGTTGCTGGGATATTTCACCATACAAGGGTGAAAACCAATTGTTTCGCCGGCATAGTCGCCTTAGGGATTAGCAATGTCATTAAGCATCCATGAATTGCAGAAGCCGTCCATTGCTTATTGACTCACACTTTGCTCATTAAAAAAGAGTCAGCCTTTAGCTCTGCCCTCTCTCTCTCCATCCCACTTTCTTCCTCTCATTAAACAGCGTTCGGCTAATGGGCCAAAGCCCCACTATCCCCACCATTGCTGGCCACCGCTGTGCCGGGGGGAGAAGAGTGAACTAGTGCACTCACACCCATATCCAACTGTCAAGCGCTTCTCCCGTGTTCTCCCTCCCAAAGGAGGCACCTCTGTGCTCTGTGACCGGAGCACACCTGAAGTCCTTTAAAAATGGTCATTTAATGATGCTCTGCAACTGTGTTTTTTTAAGGAGTTTGAGCTTGTGGTGGAATAAGTGTATTCTCAAGAGATGCTCTGGTGAATAGAGGGACAATTACTGGTGTTTTGGAGTGTGTTAGAGAAAGCAACACAAGTCGTGCAATAACAAAGCCTGTTCAGTTAAGACCTGTGGGACCATCTTCAACATGCAGAATGGTCTTCTTTCTGATCAGGGAGTTCATAATTGATAGTGTAGACTCAGACGATTAAAACATAACTGCCCTCCAAACACCATATACTAAAAGCTAAATTTCGATTGTTATTTGTACTCTGAGCCTACTGTTATACTCAGTATGATGTGATGCAGTGTTTGTGAGGGGAAAATAAGAGGAAAAAAGTGTTTTTTTCCCTGTTCTCTGGCATTTCTCCATGACTAAGTGTGTGTAAGAAGGCAGATGGTAATTACGGCAGGGATCAGTCATTCTACGGTGCAGTTCATTAAGACATCGAGTGTTTACATGTACAACAAAAGCTGATAACTATCAACAATCAGCTCATTACAAGAACCCAACAACACAAGAAAAATGTGTTTTCGTGGGAATTAGAAATTTTGAATTTTCTCTATATTGACGTCAAAAAACAGAAGGAAATGCTCACAAAATGTTGAAAAAGCTGACAGAATGCACTGCAAATGTTTACACAGAAAGTGAAATTGGCATGACTGGGCTTTGCTTACACTTTATAATTTTTCCTTGACAAAACTAAACTAAAAATATAGCTGCAAGCAGCGATTGCCGGGGTTCAAGCACTTTAAGACATTTAAGCGCATATGAAAAAAGTCTGAAACTACTTAAATCAATGATTAAAAAAGCATTTTTGGCAAATCCTGGTAATTTACCATAAAAATATGTTTTCAATGTTTATGACTGCTGTGCCAGCTGTGGTCCGATCTTCCTAAAACTTTGCATGCTTGTTTAGAATCGCATGTGCTCACCAGGTTTGTTAGTTTTATAGGCTTTTGGATATATTCGGGCAGGCCCCTTTTCAGAACGATCCCATTATAGCTTCCTAAAGGGTAAATTTCACCCTTTTCTGATAGTTATTGACCAAGAGAGTCCAGAATTTTTTTTTTCAGATTGAGGTAAAAATCTAGGACTAGTTTGCAAAAGTAGTTTTTTTTTTTTTTTTTTACATTTTCTCAATCATTTAAAAGTTGTTTGGAATGAGGAGGTCTATCGTATGATATGAATACTGTGCGCATTTGTGAAAAACCGTGCTATATATACAATCGTTTATGCATTCGAAAAATGCAATATCACCCCCAAGCCAAACAGGCCCACTAAGTTTCCTTCAGATCGACTTCCGTTAAGCTTGTCTAATAGGTGCTCAAAGTTCATCTGCCTACAAATGTCCTGATAGATGCTCGTGGCACTTTGGACCAACACTGTACGCACTTTCCCATCGATAAGTTTTTATGTACCACCAAGTGGCCAAGCTCCACAACTTTTTTTATGTGACCTCAGATTCGAAAGTTTGAAAGTGGCCAGGTCGAAAGTTCATTTTTTTTTTTTTTTTTTTATGATTATTGATATTCACTCTGCAGAAAATGTTCCTGCCTGATCGGGCGAAAAACCTTGGACTAGTTTGCAAAAGTAGGTTTTTTAAAAAAAATTAAATACCCGAAAATTTCACAAAGGTAACAGACAAATCAGAGGTTTTGTCGAGTGTGAGCCAAGGATTTATGACATAAAACACTTGAGCCTGTAATGAACTGTTTAGGAGTTATAAGGGATTTTGTAATTTTGTTCACTATAGCATCCCCCGTCAGGCCAGTTTGGGCAAGCCTTGGTGACGTTGTAGGTGGTGTAAGTAGAACCATCCCTCCAAGTTTCATGTCTCTATGACTTAATGGTTTGGTCAGCCTGATCAGTTTTACGTGGAGATTGCTGATCCTTGGCCATTTTAACAATTACAATAGGCTTTCAGTCAAAGGCTTTGTTATTACCTTTAGAGGGAGTGTTTTTTTTATTTATTTTTTTTTTTTTAAGTCTTTTATTTCTCTGCTGTGTTTGCTTTTTAGATGTAATATGCATATTACTGCATTTGCTGTAGAATCCATTGCAAGGAACAATGTGCTCATATTCATCACGTTAACATTACTTTGTGATGAAAGCATTCTATTGAGCCTATTCATAAGCTACAAAGATGTGCAAGTCATTTTAATAAAAACTATTTATTACAAGTAATTATAATACCAAAAATAGAAATATCTAAATTAATAAAAAACACCATGTGCGCATTGTTCGAGTCCCATGGTCTGTTCCCTGCTTTAATGTTTTCATTGCTTTCATCTGAACCATTGTGTTAGGACGGAGGGGCGTTACTGGACATTCATTGTACAGCTGCTGGTTGGTTGGGGGCAGGTTCAGACACGCCCCCAGGGAAAGAGGAAATGAGGGGTTGGTCTGAACACACTGACATACTCACTCACTCACCCCTGAAATCACCTAATCATCCTTATTAGTTCAGTGAATGTTCTGCCAAAGGCTCTGTGAAACAATTCCATCTCACATACTTATATATCTGCGTCCTGCTCTCGTGTGTTTATTTCCTTACACTAAAATCAAGGAATAAGTGACATTAAAAACACCTGGCAGACTTTCAATGACCTAGAACAGCATTGATAATCATCAGCATGTGTCAAAAATGCAAAGCAGGAAGACAGAAAGGAAAAAGTCAATGTAAGAAGTACAGCAGACGAAAAAAAGAGAGCCACTAGATCTTGCATGTGTCAGTGTGAGTATTTACATGAGCGTGTTAAATATCCTGTCTAATGCATGATTTGTGAGCTTTTGTTTTACACCTTCAGGCAACGGAAGGCAAAATGAGATGCAACTGATTTGCACAACGGGCCCGGCAGGTAAAAACCTATCTGTATGTGTGGAAATGTGATGTAAATGATTTCATTTAACACCCATAATGGTGTAATCTCTTCATAAAAAGCAATATGATTGAATGATCTGGTCAGCTGTTGTGCATTACGTCTCATAAATGCAGTCGGATGAATTGTGAGGTACTTGTTTGAGGAAGCAACACTTCACTCTGAGACAAACAGGCATAATTTCAATTATGATCATGAAATTAAACGATTCCTCATTCCCATAAATTGATAACAAGTCCATTTCATTTTTATCATCGATAAGACAATAAATGCATGACAGCATAACCAGTGATACCAGCATCTGTTTCTCATTTCAAGATAATTAAGGTCATTTCAGCCCTCTTTATATTTGATTTCCGGTTTGCACCTCATGCTGTCTTCGTAATGCTTTGTGTGGTAATTTCATTATCCTATGGATGTTATGAATGTGATTAATTTGATATAGAGAAAAAAACAATTTATTATATAAAATATATCAGTGATCTTAACAGAGAGCAAACATCATTTTAGTGGAAAAATGACAAATGACTCACTTTTATGGAAACTGAATGGATGAAGTTAGGCTGATACAAGCATTATAAGGGGTTGCGCATATTGTAAGGTGTTTTTACAAACGGTCAGATCAGTATCTCACCATGTTTATTGGTTGAGCACAAAGCAACAAGAGAAGGTCTATAGAATTGCTGCATTAACTCTTGCAGGGCCAAATTTGTCACTGAGAAAGTAGCCCTGAGCAACACAATACTGTAGCTGGAACAATAGAGATGGCTATCCAAGGTGGACATATCTGATCAAAGGGGTTTAAAGATCAAATGCTCGCCAAGTGTTTGGCATTCCTCGTCCAGCTTCTTTTGAAGTCTTTAACCGTCCGCCTTCAAAGCAATTGTTTTCGTATTGCCATAAAATGTAAATATTACTACTGATAAACAACTTGAATTTATTTAGATGCCGCTCCTCGGCTGTCATGTCTGGAATGGACAGCATTCTTGAGTTCATTTGGAAATGACAGATGGTAATAAGTATGGGATCATAGGCTGTTTATGGCTTTGTGGGTAATAGAGGTGAAAAGGTCACTGATTATTGTTTTTTTTCATGAATAAAACTGACATGGTTGTTTTCATGGCTGCTGCAGATCTGCAGACGTCTATGAATAAAGAAGTGATTTCACTCCAGTTATCAATCCATGACACCAAAGGTTCAATTCAGGTCTCTAATGTGTCAGTTCTTTAGATTTTTGAAATAATCCTCACATTGAGAACAAAAAATGCACATTCTGTCATTAATTACTCACTGTTCATCTTCCGAACACAAGCGTTTCAGCATTTTTGTGTATTTGAACTCTTTCCAACAATGACTGTATGATTTTGAGATCCATCTTTTCACACTGAGGACAATTGAGGGACTTATATGCAACTATAACAGAAGGTTCAAACGCTCACTGATGCTTCAGAAGGAAAAACGACGCATCAAGAGCTGGGGGTGAAAACTTTTGGAATTTGGAGGATTTGGAAGATTGGGGTACATTTAACTTTTTTTTTCTTCTGGGAAACATGTAGGTATCTTCTGTAGCTTCTGAAGGGCAGTACTAAATGAAAGAAATATGATATTTATGCAAAATATGAACAATGTACACATCTTCATTCTGTTCAAAAGTTTACACCCCTGCCTCTTAATGCATTGTGTTTCCTTCTGGAGCATCAGTGAGCATTTGATCCTTCTGTAATAGTTGCATGTGAGTCCCTCAGTTGTCCTCAGTGTGAAAAGATGGATCTCAAAACCATACAGTAATTGTTGGAAAGGGTTCAAATACACAAAATGCTGAAATAACTGAATTTGTGGGACCTAAAGGATTTTTGTGAAGAACAGCGGGTAGTTTAAATGTTCAGGACAAACAAGGGACTCATGAATACCTACAGTATCACTAAAAAAACTGCTGTGGATTATTCAGGTAACAACACAGTATTAAGAATTAAGTGTATGTAAACTTTTGAACAGGGTAATTTTTATAAATTCAACCATTATTTTCTCTTGTGGACTATATGTAAATTTATTTTATGTGAAATATCTTATTCAGGTCAGTGCTAAATAAAAAAAATATCATGCATTTTGTATAATCCCTCTTAGTTTGGTAAAATAATTAACATTTTGATTCTTTAAGGTGTATGTAAACTTTTGACTTCAACTGTATTTTGGAAACCTTTATTTTTAATAGTGTACTGTTCCTTTGAAAACTTATTCCCATAGTTTCCAAATGTTATTGGTCTCTTTTAATCATATGCTGTAGGTTTGGTTTGATAAAGTACTTTCTGAGAAATATTTAGACTTAGTTTGCACTATGATGTTCACTGCTCTGAATTTATTATAGCTCATCTAGCTAATATAACTAATGACCGCAATGATAAACCCAGTCTATGCTGAATCACAACACACAAGCAGTGCTGACTGTGATTATCAAGCCGAGTTAAATCACTTTTCCTTTTACTGACTGTTTGTCATGGGTGGTCAGCTGTAATCAGTTTACCTCATGATTTTCCACGCAGTAAGACAGCTAGCATGCATTTGCACAAACAGTTTAACTCGTTCTGTTTAATCTGCTTGTAAAACTGTTCTCACGGCTTCCATACAGAAGGAAACAAAACATTCAGATTTAATCCATGAGGCCTCAGCTCCCTCCTCATGCGATTTACCCACAATTCTACGCACACATACACACTTTGTATAAGATTTATGAACCCAAATCTCTTCCAATACTCGAAAATACCAGATAAACTTTTCTCATTTGGCCCTAATTTGGCCGTGCGAGATAACGCTGACATCCGAAAGCTTTTAAAAATGCGTTCCTGTAAGCAGCTGGCATCTGTGTTTCAGCACCCTGTCCAATAATTATTTCCCATCTGAAGTGTCTATTGCACTGATCAATTTGGTATTCTTGAGTAGCTAGGATGCAATAAACTCCTTTAATGTTTTAAAAAATGTCTCTTCCTCCCTCCCTTTCTGAGGGTCCTGCCAATCTCTGGAAAGAGAGAGAGAGAGAGAGAAGAAAAATGAAAGAGAGAGACAGAAAGAGTTATGAGTAGTCCGTGCCTCTCCAGGACTGGCACAGGCCCGGTACTGGCACGGACCCCTCTCATTTGCTTTTATGCCAGTAATTTGCATCTCCAGTGTGCCAGCAGCTGGGTCTGACATCCTTCAAAGCTGGGGAACCTTCCCTCAAGCACAAATAAGAATTAGAAGGGTGAATAAACATATAGACATATCACTGATAATTACAGGCTGCACAATAACAGCAAGACAATACATTTGATTGCATTGCTGCATAAATATGCTTATTAGTTTACAAACACTCTGCTGAAGTATCTGTTATTGTGTACTCACTCAAGTTGAATGCCTAGAATAGACTCTGATCACTTTACTGCATTACAAACACTACGTTGAAAGTTTGCTTTTGATTATATTTTACCTTAAAACACTTTAACTCATACAAAAAAAAAAAAAAAAATCCTTAGTAACAATATAAATACATTTCTAATTAGATAAACCATATTGGTTTCACACAGCTTTCAAACACCTGGGGCCTGTTTCAATAAGGAGGTTCAACCAACTCTGAGTTTAAACTTGAACTCTGAATTGACTTACCCTGAGATGGGAAACTCTGAGTTTTTGGTTTCAGAAAAGCTGAACTAAGTTAGTTCAATCCACTCTGAGTTGGTTTACTCTGAGTTTAATGCTTGCACCATGACTATGAAAAGCCCTGATCAATGGAGCTCCGAAATTATGATTCACCATGGCAACAGCTCCCGCCAAAAAGACCTCTGCATACTTCGAGCCAATGCTTAACTTTAATTCTTAATAATTATTAAGAATATAATAATTTAATTATTAATAATTAGAATATCAAAGGTAAAAACTGGCAGAATGGTAAGTTACTGAACTATTAATTTTCATGGTATCCCACAGGCAAAAAATAAATAAATAAAATAAAATAAAAAATAATAAGAAGAATGAAACAGCTAAACATGAAGTATAAAAACATAATTCAACCAGGTAAAGCTTTAAGCATAAAGGGTTCATGAGTGTAGGCTACATGATTTTACTAATATTTGACATTAAAATATAATTCTGGGTCTATTTCAATTTGCAGCAGCTTTTTCCACATAGTCTAATGCTCTTTTCACATAATTAAATGTTCTCTAATCCAAACAGATGCATTTCTTAATTAGAGTAATGAAATGAACATTTGATGCCTACTCAGCCAACAGCAAGAAGGCTCAGATGAAGAGGAGATGGAAGTACTGGAAGAATATTAAAATCCAACATGAAAAAGAATAAAAGTTGCATTTGTGCATTTAGGAAAAAAAGATGGCTGTGGTGGTGGTTATATATATACTATATAAAAAATAATAATCTTATGTATGAAAGGACATGCCGTTTTTGTCACTTTGACAGTGTCTGCATTATGAAAATATGTGCAATAAATCAATGCACCTAAAAAATGCTTTTCTTACTAAGTGTTATTGTCTTGTTGTTTCCAATTTTAAAAAAATGTAAAGATTCTTAAATCAAGATGCATTTCTAAGAAAAATGTCTTTCTTTTTTCTGTCAAAAAGGTTTTTGAGGAATTCCAAGATTTTTCTCCATATTTCGATGGGAGCCAACAGGCCAAATTTCAGTTTCAATGCAGCTTCAAAGGACTCTACATGATCCCAGCCAAGGAATAAGGGTCACTGGAAACTTGTAAAGCCCTTGAAAAGCTGTATGAAAGCTGTATTGAGACTGAAATTTGAACCTTCTACCCATTAGCTCTCATTGAAGTCCACTATATGGAGAAAAAATAGAATGTTTTCCTCAAAAACTTCAATTTCTTTTTGACTTGCAGAAAGAAAGACATGCACATCTTGGATTACATGGGGGTGAGTGAATTATCTGGAAATATTTTCTCTGGAAGTGAAGTTGTCTTAAAGTGCCCCTATTATGCCATGTTAAAGGTAGTTAATATTGTTGTAATAGTCTCTTAAAACAGGTTTACATGTATGCAAGTTCAAAAAACACTTTAGTTTTCTCAAAAATTAGATTTAATTTTACCCCGTTTCTAAATGATTCGTAAACGACTCGTGTGAAGCAGTTCGAAGAATCAGTCTCTCTAAACCCCTCCTTTCCGTGAGCCCTCACTGCTGTGATTGGTCAGATGGTGCAGTCCTTTTGGATTGGTCTACCGCTTCAGCGCAAAACGAAACGCCCATTGGCATAACTGAATGACAGCTGCGGAGACCTGTTAATGCGTAGAAAAGATAGCCTCGATTTTACCCTATCAATTCGAGCCGGAGTCTGACGATGAAACGGTTGAAGTGGCACATAGACAAGAAGCTGTTTTGCAAGCACGACTGGAGCAGGACGTTTCTCAGTGGGTGTCATATTATAACTGTGGGAAGTGCTTGCAATTTGCTTTTGTAAGCGAACCGGGCACACCTCTATGTTGTGAACTTCAACACTGTAACGTACAACCCATAACACTGCGTTAAGCCATCGTTTATCATTATCATTACTTAAACTAATAAGGCAGACAGACAGTCAAGCTGCATCAATCACAATTTTTAGACTACATTGCACTCACAGCTGAACAACAGAACTACAGAAACGCAAGTTAGCCGGTTACCAAGACATGTGCGGGGTTGTTACACACCATAACGTACACAAAGACGTATTTTGAACGATCGCTAGAAAATACAATCATCAATTATTAATCATACTTACAGGTAGAAGTTCAGAGGAGCAAGCCGGTCCAAATAAACTGGGCACTGATCCATTTTTTAAAACCAAGCGTTTGGTGAATCTCGCGTTGTAACGTTACTCCCCAAGATTGGAAAAACAGTCATCAGTAAAATGAGGCGAACACAACACAAGATTGGCATTGGACTGCTGAGGTGTTGAAAAAATTAATGTTAACCACTCATCCTTGGTAGTTTCATCTTTCGGAAGGGCATATAAAACAAATTCACTCGCAGGGCGTCTTCTTGACATGATGTAACGTTAATCCACGTGAAAATGGTAGGCCTACTGTTTGTGGGCGGGCAAGTTGTTCGCGAAATTGAACGTGGGCGGACATTACGCAAATGTGTAGCTCGTGACGTGTGGCCGTTACAGAAAAAAGATTCGAATTGCTGACGACTCGTTTAGGCGAATGTGAGCCGACTCTTTTTTTTGTTAGACAAAAACTTCATTTATAGTGCACTGTCGGCGTCACAACTTTGCAGATAGTTTATGTTCACATACAGCTACATGACACACTACATGAAATATAATATTTGAAAAGGCATAATAGGGGCACTTTAAGTGGAATATATATTTAATTAAACATTCTGACTGTTCCATGTTCTTCATCATCAAAGTATTTTAAATGTAATTGTGCTATATATAATATATATTATATTCTTAACAACAACAAAAAAAATGTAGCTAAAAATGTAAAATGTAAATTTTATATGGCATTTGTGCAGACTTTGTATTTTGTCTTTTAAATAAAACTCTTCATTTTTCACCTTGAGCATGCTTTGACACTTTATTGAAGGTTTTTTTGATTGTAATGATTTGTAAAATAACAGTGTTTCTCTGTAGAACATTTAGTGCTTTCACTGTAATAATCTAGGTAAAATCTGTCAAATAAGGGTTTTACACTGTAAAAAAAATGGTCAAACGACTGGCAGCTATGGCTGCCAAACAAAAACCATAGAATTAAAGTAATACAGTATATCCTAATTGAAACAAGGAAAAATCTGTAAAATAACGTTTTTTTTTCTGTAAAACCTTTAATGAAAATCTCTGTAAAATTACTGTTTTTGCACTTTATTTCAATTTTTTTTATTTATTTTACAGTGTACATAAGGTGTTTATTTAATCTTTTAAAAAAAATTCTTATTTTGCATATTATCTGCCAATTGGGTAAGAAAAATAATCTTGTTTCCATTTGCATTAAGATTATTTTTCTTATTTTAAATAAAATGCACTAAATTTACATTCCAAAACACTCACTAAGAAAAGCATTTTTGGAGCATAAATGAATGAATGATGTATTTAAACATCACTTACACTTTAAAAAGGGGGAGGAGACCGAAAGAAACTCTGGGTTTACAGAAGAAAACTTGCTCCTGACCAGGTTTGGTTCACAGAGTAAGTTACCAAGGTAACTGACTCTGAGTATAAGTTACCTCTCTTTCAGAAACAGGCTTGACTTACCCTGCTTTCTCAGGTTTGATAAACCTCCCATTCTGAAACAGAAAACCCAGAGTTTCCCTTATTTCAGGGTTGACATACTCAGAGTTTTCACTTAACCTCCTTTCTGAAACGGGCCCCTGGTCAAGGATAATATTTGTGATAATTTCTCTCTGCTAAAATAATATATTTTTAAGTGAACATAATTAAACCACACCGTCCAACATTAAGACCAAGTTCAACTATAATAAGTTTGATTTGTTCTTAGGATGAGAATATAAATGTCAGGTCGAGGAAGGTTGTTTATTTTAATTTATTAATTACATGTTACCTTGTATTTTCTCAGTTTTAGGAACTGATTTGTGCTTAATAATTGTTTTGCTGTTTAAAATTTAGTTTAAAATTTAAAAAATCTTTTTTATTATCTTTTGGGAGAAGCCTGTGTCATTTCCGGTCAAAAAAAATTGCTGGTTGAGTAAAAGTAACTTTAAGTCAGAATTTGCCAGGGGTATGAATAATTTTGGGCTTGACTGTGCGTATAGATACTTTTTTTTTAATTCTTTGATGAATAAAACGTTAAAAAGACACATCTTTTCTAACAATATAAATTACCATTCAAAGTTTGGGGTCAGTACATTTTTTTTCTTTCTTTCTTTAAAAAAAAAAGAATACTTTTATTTAGCAAGGATGTGTTAAATTGATAAAAAAAAGTGATAGTAAAGACTAAAAAATGTCTACTTTGAATAAATGCTGTTCTTTTTAACTTTTTATTCATCAAAGAATCCTGAAAAAAGTAGCATAGGTTTCAAAAAATATTAAGCAACACAAATGTTTCCAACATTGATAATAAATCAGCATATTAGAATGATTTCTGAAGGATCATGTGACACTGAAGACTGGAGTAATGATGCTGAAAATTCAGCTTTGCATCACAGAAATAAATGATATTTTAAAATATATTAGAATAACAATAAAAACAATTTAATTGCAATAATATTTCATAATATTACTTTTTTCTGTTTTTTAATCAAATAAATGGAAACAATAACTAATAAAAACAACAAAAACACAATACAATTATAAAAAGTAAAACGTAAAAAGGATAAAAATGACAATACAAAATATTACAAAATGTAGTATCTGTACTGTAATATCTCAGTTATAGAATGAAAAGGACTGAAAAGTTTGACATCTTGCCCCAGTCTCCCCTACATAAGTATTTCATTCCCACATTTAAGTATTATGTGGTATTTCTTTCTTTTATATTAAAAACATCCCCACTCGTGCTGATGTAAATCAGCCACATAGCACTTCCACACTAAACAGATCTGGTGATTTGACGTGGGCAGTATAAGATTTGGGACACATTTTAATTAATGCTTTTAAATTAGGCTGAAATCTCTATCACGACCTGAATAATAAAAAAGCTATTTTTTTAACTACCCAGAAAATGTAGTAGTTATTTTAATAACTCGCAGGTAAAGGCCAATTATAAGGCAATTGAGTCCTTGTTAGGGCAATTGTTTTTCATCTGCACGAGCTTCTGCAGTCACAGCGGCTGTGCAAAATAATTAATTTTGGTGCTTAGAAATAAAAATATCTACATTTTAATGTAGGTTATGCAGTTAAATGAGAAAATGGTTAAGGGTCCAACTAGTTTAGCAAAGAACTTCATCTCCTTACTTATGCCCTCAGAGTCTTTGACCTTTGTGGATTTATGGAATAATTATAACAAATGTCACACAGTAATGCTGTTAAATGGTCCCTTACCGATCTGTAACAGACAATAAGGTGAAAACAGTCCAAAAACGGTTATAGGAAGAACCTAATACTGACTTTAAGTAATAGTAGAATATAGAAATAATGATGTAGATTAATTTAAAGGCATACAATGAAAAGAAAAATGTGTAGAAACAATTTTCACTTAGAAATAATTGTGACCCTGGACCACAAAACCATGTTGTAAGAGTACATTTTTTTTTATACATTATTAGAAAGCTGAATAAATAAGCTTTCCATTGATGTATGGTTTGAAAATCTGGAATCTGAGGGTGCAAAATTAAAATATTGAGAAAATCACCTTTAAAGTTGTCAAAATTAAGTTCTTAGCAATACATGTTAGTAATTAAATTAAGTTTTGATATATTTATGGTAGGAAATTTACAATATATCCTCATTGAAACATGATCTTTCTTTAATATCCTAATGATTTTTTGGCATAAAAGAAAAATTGATCATTTTGACTTACATTGTACATTGTATTGTTGGCTATTGCTACAAGTACTTAAGCCTGGTTTTGTGGTCCAGGCTCACAACTGTCAATTAAACATAGTGAATCTTTGCTTTATTTTTCATTTTATTTTCATTTTTAATCTCATTATTTACTCACCCTCATGTTGTTGTATGACTATTTTATGTTCTGCAGAAGAACAGGTTTGATTTGACAACAAGATGAGTAAGTGATGACAGAATTTTCACTTTAGTCATAGGCCTACATTTTTGTCCTGCCAACATCACTTTAGATAAAAATTTAACAAAATATTGGAAGCACAGAGTATACTGTCCTCATCTGTCACAGTTTAGTTTATACCGCTGTGCTCCACATGCTTCATAATGTGAAAAATAAAAGAAAGATGCAGAACGAGTGGTTAAATAAGACAAGAGAAACAGAGAAGCCCATAATGCCTTCTAAGAGACTGCCAGCTCCTTCCCCTGTGATAAGCTCAGTTTGAAATCACAATGGTGTCTCCAAACCGTTGCGTTAACCCCTCTACAGGCATCTACGTATGTCCGCTCTTATCAAGGCTGGCTGGCTATATCACACTCCAGCTCATTATCGACACACTCTCGAAAATGTGTTTATATATCCGACGCTCAGGAACCTCCTGCTGGTGTTTATAACAGCCTCATATGTAGATGAGAAAGCGTGTGAGTGTGCCAGAGAATGCAATTTGCACTGGATGTTGAGCGATAGGCTCTTTTCTGAATCATGAAATCGATCTGGGCAATGTCCAGAAACAGCGAAACGTGTGTTTCATGTAATCTGTAGAGCTGTAACTGAATTCTGTGGTTTGCAAATGATTTTCAAGCATACACGAATAATAAAGTGTCAGTTCACCGTGTATCTGTGCTTATGTAACGAACAAACTAACTTTGTGTACACCTAATACCAAGATAAACGGGATGCTCAAAGACACCTGGTCGGAATATTATAATTCGGGGATATTAACGGTATGAAGGTTTTTTTAGGATGTCAGAAATCTGTCTATTACCGATAAGAGGAAGTGTTGTTTATTCCGAGTGAGTTTTAGCGCTGCAGAGACAAAGTGAAGCTTCATTTATGTGCTAATGTGGGGAGAGAGAGATAAAAGTGTGGAGAGTGATCACTCTGTATGCCAGCCACAGCCTTTTGAACATCCTTCATCTGAAAGAGCAGGAGTTCAACTACAGCACCTGCCACACAGCCACAGGTTTACCACAAACTTCAACTGTAAACATCCTGGATTTCAGCAAGTGCTGAGAGTTAAGGAAAATAATGACTTTGGCAATGTGTGTGCGTGACATCCAGATCGTTTGACAGCCCCGCAAACTCTACTGAAATAGGGTCCTTGATCTACTCACTGGCGCAAATTCATAATGGAGTAGAATATAAAACAAAAAAACTAGAGCCATGACCATTAAAACTGACACATACCCCTTAAATGCAACCATCATTGATAATTAAATGAAGATAAAAAATGTTATTTCATTGTTTACTCACCCTCCTGACATTTCAAAGTTGAAAATATAAAATTACACTACCATACAAAACTGTACAAATGTGCAATACTTTTATTTAGCAAGTATCATGATTTTATCTAGGGTTGGGTTTTGACACAGATTTCACTATTCAATTTGATTATACTTCATAAGCTTGCTATTCGATTCAAGTAGCTTTATAACAGAACTTTTAATACACTGAAATGTATCTAGTATGATAAAACAGCAATGCTTTTTAAAAGCTCTGCTGCTTTCGAGCCATGAATCGCGCTCGTCCTTCATTAGCAATCGCTCCAGCGTCCTCGTTTCGCTTCCACGACTTTCAGCCCCACCCTGCTTCATACTACAGTGACCTTTATAAGTCTTTAATACATTAGCTCATCCATGGACATGATAATGAGGTTGGATAACTTTGTATCCCTTTCTACACCTTTGTTTCTCTGTTTGTTTTTAATATGCGCACTCTAGCGGTGAAAATATACATATTGTGAATGGTAGCTGTCATAAAAACAAGATCGATTTATCCAAACTATTATTAAATATGGAAAAACTGTAAAAAATTATAATGAATATGTTATATGGTGCATATATTTAGCAAAACTAACAAGTTTATGATCACGGAATATGTTTTTTCTGAAGTAAATGTGCTGTTACGTGGCATATAGTTTACAAGCTGTCATACTGACATCTTTCCGTGGTTGAAACACTGAAACACTTTGTTTTAACGTACCTGCAGATGTTCATTCATGTTTATTTCAAGATATAACTTGTTAAAACAGAAGAGATGATTAGTCCAAGCACACTTCATGCTGGCACTACTCCTGAACTGAGGTGCTATAGTGATATGTCACATAATAGTCACTTTAATCTAGCTTGTGCAAACTATTGCACACAGAAGCACACAGAAACACAGAAGACGTAGGATGTCAGTGTTGCACATGCGGCACTCAGAAGTGACGAACGCCGACGTGCAGAGGAGAGACCAAAACAAAACAACAGTCACAAAGTAGAAGCACAAAACAGGGATTTGTAAAGAAGAATGTCGGAGGATTTCGATATAACCTATATAAGAAGAGACTGGTTTTCCTTTGCTAAAGTAGTAAACATTGCTTCCTTTGCTCCTGAAAACATACATTCACAAGACTCACGGCGCATACGCAACACCAACGTCCTGCGTCATCTGCCCGAAGCTGCTTCTGTGTACGACAGTTTGTGCCAGCTAGTTGATTTGTTGAATGATTATTACATTTTAAATAAGGATAGCGCATCGATTCGCTACAGGAGACCTTTATTTACCCCCTGGAGCCGTGTGAGACACTTTTTATTATGTATGGATGCACTTTATTGGACATGTTTTGGACTGATGCAGAGAAACACCCACTCATTGCCATAATAAAGCTTGGGAGAGCCAGAACAATATCCTTAATCAGAAATATCCTTATTTAAAACGTAATAATCACTTTGAACTAGCTGGCACAAACTGTCGTACACAGAAGCAACTTCGGGCAGATGACGTAGGACGTCGGTGTTGCGTATGCGCAGTGAGTCTCGTGAATGTATGTTTTCAGGAGCAAAGGAAGCAATGTTTACTACTTTAGCAAAGGAAAGCCAGTCTCCTCAGAACAATTTTTAATATAGAGCCTAACTCTGATTGAATTTGTCTGAAAGAAGGAAATCATATACACCTAGGATGCCCGGAGGGTGAGTAAATAATAGGCTAATTTTCATTTTTGGCTGAACTAACCCTTTAATTGTTTGAATACTGTAATAAAATGGACAGAATTAGAAATCGAATACTTTGTTTCATATCAAAAGTAACAAAGCTTATTGTGATTTATTGGATGGGATGTGCGCTAAAATGTTCCATTTATTAACTGAAACAGGCTAGACTAATCAATACTTGGGATTTAAGAATCAATATTGTTTCATAAAAATGAGAATCAATTAAAATCGAGGAATTTATATTTTTTACGCAGCTCTAGTTTACACATAAATATTAAGAAGCACAAATGTTTTCAGTAATAGGAAATGTTTTTTGAGCACTAAGTCTGCATATTAGAATGATTTGTGGAGGATCATGTGACACTAAAGACTGGAGTAATGATGCTAATAATGTAGCTTTGCCATCACAGGAATAAATCACAGTTTAAATTCTATTCAAATAGAAAACAGTTATTATAAATTGTAATAATATTTTACAATATTACTGTTTTACTTTATTCGGTCAAGAGACTTGTTCAAGAACACAAAAAAATCTTACCAACCCCAAACTTTTAAACAGTGGTGTATTTTTATTCTCAGATTAACTGCCCCTTTATGTTTCACTGTTATTACAGGTAAGAAAGTGCTGTTTACAATGCTGGGGCATGTGTAGAGTCAATCAATCCAATCAATTCACATTTGATTTGCTTTGAAAACAACAAAAACAAGAAAATCATCAAGAAAGTCATCACTCTGATGTCACTTGAAACCCTTCCAGTGCAACACAAAACGTGTTATTCTCAAAATCTTTGGCTCTTTTCCATACTATGAAAATGCATGCTAATCACTGGCTGTCAATCTCAGTTGCAATTTTTAAAAACGAGTCCACGTTTCCTGCCAAACAAAACTGTACCACAAGGTTGTTTCAAATTTCACTTGAATATAAAATAAATAAGTTAATGTTTTTTTTTTTCTTCAGTCATGTTTAAACTCACCTAGAAGCTTTAAGAAAGCCACTGCTTCGAAAATAGGTTCACGTTGCCCCTGAAACAGCTTTCAATTTACGACTTAGTATGTTATACCATCTATTTAATCTTTGTGACTTCAGTAGACTTCACCAACCTGAATTCTGTAGACGTTCAAGTAAAGTGATGTCATATTTATTGCTAATCGCTAACCGTAATATGGCAGGGGCCCCTTCAGCCAATCAGTATAGTGGTTCCACAGGGAATTCAGCTCAAGCTAGTGTGTGTAATACAGTCATACCTCATTACCTGTGTTGGTCATCAGAGCATTCCCTGCACTGAATGTGCCATAAACACACGTGCAGGTCTTCGCTTCGGATGTTTAGCAAAATCAGCCTTTAGCTGGATTCAACTTTTCCAGCTAACTAAGCAAATCGCGACAAACCCTTCTGATGTAAGAGTCCATATTAGCAAAGAAGTACAAACGCTTTCTGAACAACTTCCATATGCTGTCGAAACATTAAAACAATCCACCTATGGGTTTCCTCTCCTTGCAAATTCAATAAGCTCCATGTAGCTCCGTTTTCCTTTGCCATGTACAGTTTGACTCAAAATGACAGCTTTGACAAATAGATGTTTTCACAACTTTTATATACCAGTATTAGTCGTAAACCGGCGCACTTTTCACTATGACAGTAATTGACTAGGTATTAGGTTCAGAGGTTTTTCCTGAGTGATCAGTTTTCTGTGCAGTATAATTCCCTCAGATTAGGGAATTAGAGGTGGATGATTCATTTAAATGTTTCGTTTGAAGCTATAGCAACCATCATTGCTCTCCGACTCTGAACTTAGCCCAAAAATTGTCAAGTTTTGCTGAGACTGTAAGGTTTATCAGTCTTTTGACAAAACAATGTCAATTTTGAGACGTACAATAGCACAGCAGAAAGAAACCAGATGGAAAACAACCAATTCTTGCTATGATGCTTGCTATAATAGTTCCCATATTAGTGTTGTTGGAAGAAGAAAAAAATAGATAAAAAAAAAAATAAGAAGAACGTGTTCGTTGGCTGAAGTTCAGAGTAGGGGCAGTCCAAGTCACAGTGCGACGGCTAAGAGTAGTGCATCGGCATTGCAAGAATTTTTTAATTTCCTGTTACTCAATAATTCAGTTCTCGTTAGGGCCAGGGGACAGCATCCTGTGCGGTATGCTTTTGTGATCAGCTCAATCCATCTGACAGACACTGCCCCAAACCAGCTTTCATTCACGGCCATGAGTCCATCCGCCCCTCGGCTCTCCATGACCTCTCTACCACACTGGGAAAGAATGCGTATGTGTGTGTGAGTGTGTTTGGGTTTCTCAGCTGACTTTCCGCTCACTAAATTGTCATTAGTACATCCTCCTGGACATTTATGAGCTCATGGTGATAAGTTGGATTGATTCGGCTAGCATGTTTCTTTATCTACTGGAGAAATAAAGAAAACAATGACAGCAGGATCAGCTTTAAAGAGCAAGCGACGTAGGGACTTCCGATGGCTCTGCTAATGTTCCCTCTTTCTTTCCTGTGCTTGTGGCTGTTTAAGGTCAGATGAATTACTCTCTATCCCAGGTGTTTAACTGATGGTTATTGCTTTTAACCTCAGGCTAAACTGAGAAAAATGTAGGTTAAAACAGTTGTCTTGTGTCTTAAGATATGGACATTGGATTTACATAAATAGGTTTAACATGAAAAATTAAAATAATCATTGTAGGCATTGGACTTGGAATCTCTTAAATGCATCTTTTAAAGAAGATGAGAGACGGTTTTACAGCTAAATCGACTGTATTTTAGTGCTGTTGCACTGTTTGTGTTGACATACTTGCAATAATATTTACAGCCGTACCATCTGCCACGCAAGAAAGCTGGGCGCGTCATTTGGCACATTTGTAACATAATGACCAAACAAAGCTAGACTCAGTCAACAAGACACTTTCCAGCTCTCTAATCTCCATCTACATGTCACTGTCACACGAAAGTTTTGATGCAGCTTTGCCCACGCGGTGATTGACGGCTAGAACAGATCTTTATTTATGTAATTAGATCATCCTATGTTCGAAAGAGCCTCAGCTGTCTAAAGCAAGGCAGCAATAAAGTTGAACGAGTGCAAGCCAAGGCATGGCAGCTTCACACACTCCAACAATCAGAGTCAACTCAATCTGAAAGCAAGTCAACCTTAAAATTTTTTAAATTACAATAATGACTGTCTAAACATTTATCCTTACTGCGTTCTTGTGTACATACACTTTGTCTAGACGCTGGGTTCCACCAGAGCAGAAAAATAGCATTAGCTGGCAAGTGCGGTGCATAATATCGGTATCAAATGCCGTCATCTTCCCATACAATGTAAAGCTGATTTTGAGGGCGATCAATTAGGGTTTGCGCTGGAGCAGAAAATAACTTATGACAGTACTAAGCTTGAGGAATGTAAGAGGGAAAATAAAAACGACACAGTCACACTCTCTACAAGGCGTTGGGTGTGTAATGTGGTTAAACCTGTAATGTGAAAAATTGTAAGTAAATTCTGTTCATGTGCGAATAAAACAATTGAAATGATTCGGGGTAAAGCCTTTACGGCAAGCAAGTCTCAAGTTTGTGAGATGACAATTCTATGAATGCCATTCCTGGCTTACTTTATATATTGCAATTGCAACTTGCAACTTTATCATATAAATGATATACAATTACAGTTTTTAATATTTTGAATTAGATTTTATTATGTTATTTTTTCCATTAGTTGTTTAATAAATTTGGCTGTGTAGATATATATACAGTGGTGTGAAAAAGTGTTGGCCCCCTTCCTGATTTATAATTTTTTTGCATGTTTGTCACACTTTAGTGTTTCAGATCAAACAAATTTAAATATTAATCAAAGATAACACAAGTAAACACAACATGCAGTTTTTAAATGAAGGGTTTTTTTTTTATGAAGGAAAAAAAATACAAACCCACATGCCCCAACATAACTGTGGTTTATCACACCTTAGTTCAGTTTCTCTAGCCACACCCAGGCCTGATTACTGCCACACCTTTTCGCAATCAAGAAATCACTTAAATAGGACCTGCCTGACAAAGTGAAGTAGACCAAAAGATCCTCAAAAGCTACACATCATGTTGAGATCCAAAGAAATTCAGGAACAAATGAGAAAGAAAGTAAATGAGATCTATCAGTCTGGAAAAGGTTATAAAGCCATTTCTAAAGCTTTGGGACTCCAGTGAACCACAGTGAGAGCCATTATCCACAAATGGCGAAAACATAGAACAGTGGTGAACCTTCCCAGGAGTGGCTGGCCGACCAAAATTACCCCAACAGTGCAGCGACGACTCATCCAAGAGGTTACAAAAGACCCCACAACAACATCTAAAGAACTGCAGGCCTCTCTTGCCTCAGTTAGGGTCAGTGTTCATGACTCCACCATAAGAAAAAGACTGGGCAAAAATGGCCTGCATGGCAGAGTTCCAAGACGAAAACTGCTGCTGAGCAAAAATAACATAAAGGCTCATCTCAGTTTTGCCAGAACACATCTTGATGATCCCCAAGACTTTTGGGAAAATACTGGACTGTGAAAATGTGGACTGACTAGAACATCATACCAACAGTAAAATATGGTAGTGGTAGTGTGATGGTCTGGGGCTGGAAGACATGCTGTGATAAATGGAACCATGAATTCAGCTGTCTACCAAAAAATCCTGAAGGACAATGTCCGGCCATCTGTTTGTGACCACAAGCTGAAGCGAATTTGGGTTCTGCAGCAGGACAATGATCCAAAACACACCAGCAAATTCACCTCTGAATGGCTAAAGAAAAACAAAATGAAGACTTTGGAGTGGCCTAGTCAAAGTCTTGACCTGAATCCTATTGAGATGCTGTGGCATGACCTTAAAAAGCGGTTCATGCTACAAAAACCCTCCAGTGTGGCTGAATTACAACAATTCTGCCAAGAAGTGGGCCAAAATTCCTGCACAGCGCTGTAACAGACTCATTGCAAGTTATCGCAAAGGCTTGATTGCAGTTGTTGCTGCTAAGGGTGACCCAACCAGTTATTAAGTTTAGGGGCAAACACTTTTTCAAACAGGGCCATGTAGGTTTGGATTTTGTTCTCCCTTCATAATATAAAACTGCATGTTTTGTTTACTTGTGTTATATTTGATTAATAATTAAATTTGTTTGATGATCTGAAACATTAAAGTGTGACAAACATGCAAAAAATAAAAAAACAGGACTTTTTCACACCACTATATATATATATATATATATATATATATATATATATACAGTGCCCTCCACTAATACTGTCACCCATAGTAAATATGAGCAAAGGTGACTGTGAAAATAAATCTGCATTGTTTATCCTTTAGATCAGGGGTCCCCAAACTAAGGCCCGGGGGCCGGATACGGCCCGCCCCCACATTTGGACTGGCCCTCTGAACAATGCCAGAGACATATTTTGAAAATGTAATTTTAAATATGTTTTACTTATATCATGTCGGTATTTGATAATAAAGGTTGGCTTTCAAACTAAAATTTCCCTTAATTATTAACATAGCCTAATTATTTGTTAAATTCACCAACAGAATGGTACATTCAATGTAATGTGTCATCGCAATCGAAGAGGTGATGCAAGAGGCAGCTATAAAATACAGAGTGATGACAAAATGACTCAATAGCATTTGAGGAATTTGACGTGTGATTCAAAAAACACAGTGGACCAACACCAGCAGATGACATTGCACCCCAAATTATCACAGACTGTGGAAACGTAACACTGGACTTCAGTGTTTTTGATTTCCAAATAAAATACAAAACTTGTTTTCATCTGAAAAGAGGACTTTGGACCACTGGGCAACAGTCCATTTATTCTTTTCCTTCGCCCCGGTAAGACGCCTCTGATGTTGTCTGTGGTTCAGGAGTGGCTTAACAAGAGGAATACGACAACTCTAGCCAAATTCCTTGATATGTGTGTGTGTGTGGTGGCTCTTGATGCCTTGACCCCAGCCTCAGTCCATTCCTTGTGAAGTTCACCCGAATTCTTGAATTGATTTTGCTTGACAAGCCTCTCAAGGCTGCGCTTCTCTCGGTTGGTGTTTTTCTTCTACACTTTTCCCTTCCACTCAACTTTCTGTTAACATGCTTGGATACAGAACTCTGTGAACAGCCAGCTTCTTTGGCAATGAATGTTTGTGGCCTACCCTTCTTGTGAAGGGTGTCAATGATTGTCTTCTGGACAACTGTCAGATCAGCAGTCTTCCCCATGATTGTGTAGCCTAGTGAACCAAACTGAGAAACCATTTTGACAGCTTGACGGAAACCTTTGCAGGTGTTTTGGGTTGACTAGCTGATTGGCATGCCACCATATTCTAATTTGTTGAGATAGCGAATTGGTGGGTTTTTGTTAAATGTGAGCCAAATCATCAAAATTAAAAGAACCAAAGACTTAAACTACTTCAGTCTGTGTGCATTAAATTTATTTAATACACAAGTTTCACAATTTGAGTTGAATTACTGAAATAAATGAACTTTTCCATGACATTCTACTTTGAGATGCACCTGTATATCTTTTGAAAAAAAATATATATCATTTGTCTGTTTGGTGCATAACAAAATAATAAACTATTCTAGCATTAAAAGGTATAAAAAATACAGGTAAAATCATAATAAAATAATAATAATAATAGTAGTCAGTCCGGCCCATGGAATTTTCTTTTATAAACCAACCCGGCCCCCCATTAAAGAAATTAAAATTATGTGGCCCTCTCAGAAAAAAAAGTTTGGGGACCCCTGCTTTAGATCTTTCATTCGAAAAATTCACAAAATTCTAACCTTTCATTGAAGTAAAACGATGGAAAATGGGGGGGGGGGGGATATCTCATTATGAAATAAATGTTTTTCTCTAGTTCACACTGGCCACAATTATTGGCACCCCTAAAAATTGTAAAAGTAAAATATCTCTAAGGATTATTCACATTAATATTGCAATTTTTTTTTAGCACACCAGGGTGGCTAGGAGTATAAAATTGTCCAGTCACGACTGTCTGTTCCACAGGATTATAAATATGAGAAACACAAAAGCCAAATTCCCTTATTCATCCATCACAAAAAGTAAAACCAAAGAATGTAGTTCTGATGTGCAGAACAAGTTTGTTGAGCTTCACAAAATAGAAAGTGGCTGTAAGAAAAGAGCTAAAGCATTGAAAATCCCCATTACCACCATTAGGGTAATAATTAAGAAGTTCCAATCGACTAAAGATGTTACAAATCTGCCTAGAAGTGGATGAGTGTCTATATCATCCTAATGCACGATAAGGAGGAGAGTTTGAGTGGCCAAAGACTCTCCAAGGATCACAGTTGGAGAATTGCAGAGAATTGTTGAGTCTTGGGGTCAGAAAACATAAAATAAAATGATCAAACAGCCCCACATCACCACATGTTGTTCCAGAGGGTTTCAGGAAAAAATCCTCCTGGCTCACCCAAAAACAAACTCCAGCATATTCAATTGTCAGACATGATTGGAACTTCAAACAGGACTGGCTTCTATGGTCAGATGAAACTAAAAATTAGCTTTTTGGCAGCTAACCCTCCAGATGGTTTTGGTGCAGACAGGGTTAAAAAGTACCCAATGCCCATGGTTAAAAATATACTGCTTTTTTTTTTTACTATTTTTCTGCCATGTAGCTTCTACCATGGCCGTCCCAGTTCCCTGAACTGAACCCTGTATAGAAACTGAAGAGAAGCACCACCAACATGAAGCTGGGAAGAGAGAGATTCTGGAGAATCTAGAGAGATTCTGTTTGAAGGAATGGCCTCTGATCTCTTGTCAGGTGTTCTCCAAACTGATTAGACAGTGTTGGAGAAAACTCAGAACTGTTATCTTGGGAAAAGGATGTTGCTATAATTGGGTGCCAATAATAGTGGCCAACGTGAACTAGAGAAAAGTATTTATTTCATAATGAGATTTCCCCCCTAGGTTCTATTGATTTACTTCAATGACAGGTTAGAATTTTGTGAATTTTTTGAATGAAAGATCAAAATGATAAATTATGCTGATTTATTTTCACATCCACTTTTGCTCATATTTACCAAGGGTGCCAATATTAGTGGAGGGCACTGTATATATATAAACACACACGTAAGTATGAAGTGCCAAACAGGAAATAAATTATATAAAACCAGAATATATAAATGTAAATTGTGAATATATAGAAGTAAATCTGAATATATATAGAATATATAGTTATAATTCTGAATGTATAGAAGTAAATCAGAATATACATTTTGAAATCTGAAAATGTAAATCAAAATATATAGTTATAAATCTGACTATATAAATGTAAATCCGAAAATATAGTTATAAGTCTGCACATATAGATACAAACTGTAATATAAAAATGTAAATCATAAACATATAGAAGTAAATCAGAATATATAGTTATAATTCTGAATATACAGAAGTAAATCAGAAAATATATTTAAAAATCTGAATATATAAATGTAAATTAAAATATATAGTTATCTGAATATATATGTAAATTCGAAAATAAGTCTGAATATATTGATACAAATTGTAATATAAAAATGTAAATCATAACATACAGATGTAAATCTGAATATATAGTTTTAAGTCTGAATATATAACTGTAAATTGTTACAATGTACTGTATAACATTAAACATGTATAATTCTGAATATACACATGAAACTTGCAATATATAGATATGTCTGAATATAAAAACTAAATATATAAATGTACATTATGAATGTATGTATAGAAATTAATCTGAATGTAGAGTTAAAAGTCTGAATAAATATAATTAAATACAAAAATATAATTGTATGTTTAAATATATAACTGTAAATTGTAAATATATTGTATTTATTCTCACTATAAAATTATAAATCTGAATATATGTTTATAAATCTTGAGTATATGAATGCAAATCTGAATATATAGTCTACATCTCAACATAAATATGTTAAATATATATATATATATATATATATATGTATATATATGTGTGTGTGACCCTGGACCACAAAACCAGTCTTAAGTCGCTGGGGTATATTTGTAGCAATAGCCAAAAATAAATGGTATGGGTCAAAATTATTGATTTTTCTTTTATGCCAAAAATCATTAGGAAATTAAGCAAAGACCATGTTTCATGAAGATTTTTTGTAAAATTCCTACTGTAAATATATCAAAATGTAATTTTTGATTAGTAATATGCATTGTTAAGAACTTAATTTGGAGAACTTTAAAGGTGATTTTCTCAGTATTTAGATTTTTTTGCACCCTCAGATTCCAGATATTCAAATAGATGTATCTCGGCCAAATATTGTCCTATCCTAACAAACCATACATCAATAGAAAGCTTATTTATTGAGCTTTCATATGATGTATATATATATATATATTACTCTGAAACAGAAACAAATCAGCAAATAGGCCTAAATTATCTGAATAAACATAGGTGCATCCCAATTTGCGTATTTATTCTCTATTCTATGCCATTTTGTAGTATAATTAGTGCAGTTGTATATTCACGGTGAAAAAGCGCATTTCAAATACCAGGATGATGCACTTAATTAATTAACCAGAAAAACAAAGTGTGGAATGTTCGACGATGTTGGATGACAAGTTAATCAGATAAAATTCATATAATGCATGGTAGAGTACATAGTGTATAGTATGTTAGATCACAAATAATGTATTTTTCATTATGTTTAATAGTTCAAGAAATGTCAAAACATCAGTTAAGAAGTTAAGTTCGTTTTCTGAGTTTTTAAGAAAACAGCTGAAAATACACTAATATTCCCAGAATGCTACACTGTAAAAAGTTTTCACCAGTTTCAACTTAAAAACTTAAGTTTAGCAGCTGCCCTAAAATTTTAAGTTAAATCAACTTAAGTAATTTCAACTCACAAGTTAAATCAACTCATTTATATTGTAATAAGTTAAAATGACTTGTAGTTTTAAGCTGATTTAACTTAAAATTTTAAGGCAGCTGCTGAACTTATGTTTTTAAGTTGAATCTGGTGAAAACTTTTTACAGTGTAGGACACTCATTCATCCATCCAAACCGAGCCTATCCCAGCGCTTCGGGACGTATGGTAGCACACATAAACATTAAACTTACAATCTACTGACCTTTAGACACAGATTCTTGGCCTTCATGCCATTTCCTGTAAGAGCTCTACAGCTTGTACCAAAATTATAAAACAACATGGCCATCAGACACAGGGGCGGCTGGCCCATGGTGGGCGATAGTGCATCGCCCTCCTTGAGCCACACGAAAAAAGAGAGGAGAAAAAGACTCTTATTTTGCTAGTCCTAGTCTGCATATTACTGTACAATCAACAGCCTGAATGTCACTTTCCAACCTAAAACCCCGCCCCCTTGGGGCGATCTCAGTCAGATTGAAAATCGCCCCAGCCGGTCTCATAGAGTTATATTGTGAGATTTTTTTTTTCAAATTTTGAACCCTACAATGCATTTCAATGGGCACCGGGAGGGCTCGCCCCAACGTGATTTCGTAATACGCACTGATGCGTGCTCGAAGATGTACAGCACGCACGCGTGTAGCGAGACGTCTGAATGCATTGGCCATGCTTTCAATGGAGAGGGAACTTATGAGGAACATGCCTGATTTTAATGAGAGGGTAATTGATCACTTTGCCTGCTTAAAAGAGAGGCGAGCAAAATTTCAATACAAGTGATGTGTGTTATTAAATGGTGAATTGTTTATGTTATCGCGGCCGTAGCCAGCTATGAGGTCACCGAGGTCCGGACCTCGGTCATTTTTTATATTCAAAAATAAAATGTCAAGCTCTTAGAATGATTATTTAGCCGTTTAAACCACCTCATATCACATGAGTGTTTGCAATTCATGTTGCTACGAGAAGCTAGCGCAGTGAACGGGGCTTGAGAACGCGTTGAGTGAGAGCGCGGGTGCAGCAGCCTCCGTTTGTTGCCAGATCCACCTATTATACGTGTTTTTTGACTCGTTTGTCCAATTTAGTGTGACACTTTGGGACGTTTATAAAGTGGAAAGTTGAACGTTAGTTTTATGTCAGTGTCATTATTCTAACGTTATTTTTATAACTTGTTATAAAATAAAAATTCCCTCAGCTAAAAAAAAAAACGAACTTTCCATGTAAAACATTATACTGAATAAAAAATCTTTCACAATCATCTACATGTCTGTCTATTTTGAAGTTTAGGCTATATGTAGTGCATTTGTGGGTGTTATTATAGCACAATTCTTAACACCTCACTAATTTTCAAACCCTGGTTACGGCCTTGTATGTTATATGTTGTATTCTCCAAATGTTGAATTTTAAATAGTTGTATTGATTGCATATTGGCAGCCAAATTTATACTGAATATGTTCTGGAAAGATTTGATTAATTACAGTTTTAATATGAGAAATAAAAAGTCTTTAATTGTAAAGCAGTATGGCTTTTTTTTTTTTTTTTTTTTACTCTTAGAGGGCTAACTAGTTGATGACAATGTGTCTCTTGATGGCCATGGTGGAAGTGTTTCAGTGTATTTGAGACCATTGCGATAAATTTAATATAGCTATTCAAAATACTGTACAGTTTGTACAATTCATGCCTGATGTTGCCATCTAGGAACAGGGAAACCAAATCAAACAATGCAATGTAATCCTGTAAAGTTGGCTATCTGAATTTTATCATTTTACCCATTAAAGCGGTTATCTTTGCCAAAATCGGAACAGTTGCCCCCCCAGAGATATTTGTCAGGAGCCGCCACTGATCAGACACATGAAAGGAGTTCTACAAATCCCAGCCTAATTTCCTACCAGCTTCATATCCTATAAGCACACTGCAGGGGGAGGAAGCAGCAATGACATGCTTCCATCATTACGCACAGCCAATGCCACTGGCTACAAACCGCCATGTCTTTGGTCATTAGTGGACATGTCTCAACCTGAGAAGGGAAACATCAATAAAGCCAAAGTCCTGCACTTTTGATCCTGGTTTTATGTTTTTTTTAAATGCTTTATAGCCTCTTGTTGTCACTGCAAGGCACTGACAACAAACAAACTGCACATTTCTGCAAGTAAACACTTGCATTTGCACACACACACACACACACACACACACACACACACACACACACACACACACACACACACACACACACACACACACACACACACACACACACACACACACACACACACACACACACACACACAGAATCAGACAGACACAAGTCACATGTCATCTTAAGTATACGAAGTAATGAAGAATCACCTCGAGTGCAGACTGGAAGCCCTGACATGTTTGTTGTTGGACAGGTGTAGAGGCCTACAGGGTTGATGGGCAGGTTTAATCAGGTTTTGAGTTAAGATGTCAACCACAGGTGCTGCCCCGGGCCAGAACGTCCCTCTGGGCCGGAAGAATATTACTCATAATGTGGCTCTTTGTTTGGGGTGTAGTGGAGAAATGAGAAATATGTTCAAGCTTGATGTTTCTATGTAATCCGAATATAACAAGTGTCAGATCTGAGAAAATGCTTTTGAATTTTCACCCACTCTCCTGTTCGTTGTGTACACCAGCTGTTGTGTCACTCCTGAAAGGCTATGACAAGATCCAGATGGACTTTTTTTTTTTTTGATTACAGGGGGAAGGCTGCAGAATTGTATTAAGTACAGTACAATGTGTTACTACATAATTAGCCAAAATAGTTAATAAGACAACAAAAAATTTGCTGCTTCTTTTGAGGCTCCGCAGATTAGTGCCAAGATTTAGGCAAACTACTTATAGTGGTGTTTTGGATTCCTTAAAACATTTATTCATATCAAAATACTGTTATAAATAAACTAACTTTTTTACATACACTACCAGTCAAAAGTTTTTGAACAGTATTATTTTTAATGTTTTCTGCTCACCAAACCTGCATTTATTTGACAGCAAAAACAGTACAATTTTGAAATATTTTACTATTTAAAATAATCATTTTCTATTTAAATATATTTTAAAATGTCATTTATTCCTGTGATTACAAAGATTAATTTTTAGCATCATTACTCCAGTCACACAATCCTTCAGAGCATTCTAATATTCCGATTTGCTGCTCAAAAAAAAAAAAAAAAAAAAAAAAAATATATATATATATATATATATATATATATATATATTATTAATTATTAATTTCTATTATTTCTTTCCTCTCCAAAAAATACTGACTTCAAGCTTTTAAATGGTATAGTGTATATTGTTACAAAAGCTTTTTTATTTCACATAAATACTTTCATTTGGATCTTTCTATTCAAAGAATCCTGAAAAAAGAGTACTTAACTGTTTTAAATATTGAAGATGATATTAAAAAATGTTTCTTGAACAGCAAATCAGCATATTAGAATAATTTTTGAAGGATCATGTGACAATGAAGACATGAGTAATGATGCTGAAAGTTTAGCTTAGATCACAGGAATAAATTACATTTTAAAATGTATTAAAATAGAAAGCAGCTATTGTAAATAGTAAAAATATTTCACAATATTACTGCTTTTGCTGTATTTTGGATCAAATAAATGCAGGCTTGGTGAGCAGACGAGAATTCTTTAAAAAAACATTAAAACTCTTATGAAAATTAAATATTACTATTGGCACAACTTTTAACAAAATATATTTATATTTCAAATAAATGCTGTTCTTTTGAACTTTCTATTCGTCAAAGAATCCTGAAAAAATTAATCACAATTTCCACAAAATATTAGTCAACATTATTAACGTTCCTTTTTCATCAATTATGACCCCAAAAAAAAAAAAAAATTATGAAATTATAAAATTGAAGTATATTAAAAATAGAAAATGGTTATTTTAAATGTAATAATATTACTGATTTACTGTATTTTTGATCAAATAAATGCTGCTTTAGTGAGCATCAGACACTTTTCTCATGACTTAGTAGCCGTCTTTCTCTCACCGTGTGAGCAAATGCAAGTGCTGGTTATATTTACCAAAACCACAGAAAACACAAATCCAAATTTACAGGAGAATTAACTCGAATTAACCAAAAAAAGGGAGAATTTTCTTAAACAAATGATGAACAAACAAACCACAGAACCTCTCATGCCTTTGTCAATCCAGTGTTTATGGAACATCTGAAAGTGCTTTGAAGCAAACAGAAGCACATTTATTCTTCTTTAAAGTTCTTTATTTCACTGAACGCTGCTTAGGCATGCATAGGTCACTATTGATGGTCAGGTTCAGGCCATTGTGTCAAGTTCACCTGAGATGTGAGGCTCAGACCTGTGAACACAATGTATTTGTTTAACGCATGGTCAACAGATATCAGTGCTGGCCTCAGAGCCTGACCAACCCCAGTAATGGAGACCGTAGTGACTAGCCTTTGAATTTTGATTATGTTTTATGACTCTTAATTGGACCAGGGTGACCTGTCTCCGTTTCATTGGTTCAGAGGAGGGGTAGGGGGTATCCTCTCTCTCTGATTGCAGCTGATTGGATGGTCCTCCTGACCTCCACCTCTGAGGGACGGTGAAGACACGTCTCAAGTTCATCCTGAACCTGGGTGGCACAGGATCGGTTTACCTACACCTGTCCAGTGGACTAAGGCTGCCTCTTCACCCTGCTCACCCCACAGCTTTTAGTCCGTACCGCACAGACTACTTAACATATCCGCATATCGCAAACACAGGTCCTCTTACCACTCTTAAACAAAGTTGTCTTGACAAAATTGCAGCATATGCTTTTTAAATGGTAAAAAATGACCAATTAGTTACAAGTTATTGATCCCAATTGAGACCCTTATTAATCTGGATGACAAAATCTAATTTTAAGTTATAAAACGTTTTTTTCTAAATGTTCTCTCAACATTTTTAATGCACAGTTTTGTAAATGTTTTAAAGGGATAGTTCACCCAAAAATGAAAATTACCCAGCCTCAAGCCATTCTAAGTGTATATGACTGTCTTCTTTCAGACGAATACAATCAGAGTTATATTAAATAAATGTCCTGGCTTTTCCAAGCATTATAATGGCCACAAATGGCTGTTGAGATTTAATAGTTCAATAAAGTCCAACAAAGTGCATCCATCCATCATAAAAAGTGCTCCTAACATCTCATTGGGTTAATAAAGACCTCCTGAAGTGAATCGATGCATTTGTGTAGGAAAAATATCCATATTTCAAACTTTATAAACCATAATCTCCAGCCTCTGCTAACTGTTGTACATGTGTTCACTAGAGTGGCATTTCAGTTGATGATGTTGGACGTAGGCTAGATATTTGGATATTTTTCTTACACAAATGCATCAATATGCTTCAGAAGGCCTTTATTATCACCCTTGAGCTGTGTGGAGTATTTTTTATGATGAATGAATGCACTTTATTGGCCTTTTATTAGACCAATGAGTCTCAACAGCCATTTACTGCCATTATAAAGCTCGAAAGAGCCAGTACACTCGGTTTCTAAAAACGTTTCAGGAAAAAAAGTTCTATAAATGTAATATAATTAATGTTTTGAGAACATTATTAAAGATCAGATAACTTTGAATGAAAGTTCTATTAATGTTACTGGAAAAATGTTTGTCATAACTTTGCCAAAACGTCCTGTTAGTGATCATTTGGCCAAGTTAGGTTTAATACACTATGGAGTGACGTCATTGCTGTTTTCTCATAGGTTCCAGTTAAATGATACTCTTTTAAAGTAAGTAACACAATAATGTTATTCTAGCTTTATAATACACTGCAGATTCCATGTAGTTTATGTAAGATTACCAAACTATAAACCACATCTTTGATTTTAGGTCCTACATGTGCTGTGCAAAAGAAACTGACCATCATGTCTACTTGCCTTCTTTGAAGATGCAATGAAAACGAATGTCTGTAACTCCGTAACTTATCACTACGACTACATGACTGGAAATTATGGAGTACCGCAGGTGAGTGTGAGAACATGCCTGTCAGCACTTTCACCACCACAGCAATGATGGGGACTTAACGCAGCAGATGAAAGCACAACCATGTGCATGGTCATCAACCATTTCCTGACTGCTCCAGAGAGCAACAGTGTGAGGCTACTTTCCAAGTTTTTTTCAATTAATTTTTTTTTTCAAAGGGATTTTGAAATAAAGATAGATATGAATCAAACAAACAAGTGTAGAGATGAATCACAACATAAAAAACTTTGATTTGAAGCAAAAAAGTGTTGCTTTGGACACAAAGGGAAATAATTTGTGTGGCGAATTATGTATTCAAAAAAAGGTAAGAAAAAGTGCTTAGAAGCTTCTGTTACCTCTCTACTACAGTCTTGGTCCATTCCTCACCTGAAAAAGCTTTCAGATCATTGATAATCTTTGGTTTTCACATTGCCACTGCTTTCTTCAAATTCAACCAAATATTTTCAATGAGAACTACATCTGGAGACTGAACAGACCACTCAAGTACATTCTATGACCTGTCCCCGAACCAAGCGTATGTAGATTTAGATGTATACTTTTGGATGATTTTCCTGCAGGAAAGTTCATTGATCATCAGCTTTAGTCTTTGCACCAAAGGCATCACAATTCTTGCCAAAATGGCCTGATACTTCAAAGAATCCATGATATCCCTTATACGGTCATGTTGGACACTTCCTGCTACAGTAAAACAATCCCATAACAGGACTGTCCCACCTCCATGTTTGACCATGGAAATGGTGTTCTTCTACCCTGGAAATCCAGAGGTCTCGCGAGAGCACAATTTGAATTGTCTCTGCAAGACACTCTGGCATCGAGCAATGATGCAGGTTACTGCAATACGTAAGCAATTGTGGGAACCAATCAAATCGGTGTATCTGATGTAGACGGGCCATAGGCGAGCTAAGCTGATGATGACAGCACTGCGACGTCCGAATCATATAGTAAACTTTGAAAGATCGCTGTCGCTACAGATGAACAACAAGTTGTTTGAAACGGCTTTGGCCGCTACAATGAACGAGTTAGACTTGGCTTTCCATACAAAAGAGGAACAGAAAACCGAAAACTCGAATCGTTCCTTTGCAAGAAGGACGTTTTTGCTGTTTTGCCGACTGGATACGGCAAGAGTTTAATCTATCAGTTCACGAGTTCACGCTTACATATAATTAGCCGGAGAATAGTAGTGCATGTTTGGCGTGCTGTCCGGTGAAGGGCTCCGAGCTCGGGAGTGGCCCGAACCCAGAGTACGTTACCCCCCAATAGGAGTAGCGAGAACTCGGAGTGATGAGATGGGGTGGTGGAGATTTACTGATAAAGCATCGAGTGAATTGAGGTGAGTCAGCTGTATTTAAACCTATGGCGCTGATTGACTTGTGATGTTTACGCTAAGCATCTGACGCGCTTCTCCCGAACTTTGTTAATGAAACATCATTTAGCTCTGCTAGTAGCTAAGCGTGTATTGTTGTGATTGGTCGTGGCGTTATCCAATTGCGTGCAGTTAGAGTTTCAAATGCTTAAATATCCATATTTAAAACTTTATAAACCGCAAAAAATCTTTAGCTTTTGCTAATTGTCATACTAGTGTTCATGCGGATGAAGTAGGCATAGCATAACACAAGCTGCTGTGAGAATATGCTAGTCCCACGAGAACCACATTCTGTTTACAGCAAAGGAAAGCAAGTCTCTTCTTGCTTAAATCGAAATCCTTGACATTTTTGTTTACAAATCCTAGTTTTGTACTTCTAATTTGTGACCGTTTTTTTTGTTTTTCTCTCTCTACTGTGTTCACCTATGTACTACATCAACCCCTGGAACGCCACTCTCTCATAAATGCTCGTACAACAGTTAGCGGAAGCTAGAGATTGTGATTTAAGAAGTTGTAAAAATAGACATTTTTCTTACACAAACGTATTTACTTCTGAAGGCCTTTATTAACTCCCCGGAGCCGTGCAAAGTACTTTTTATGATGGATGGATGCACTTTATTGGACTTCAAAATCTCAACACCCATTCGCTGCCATTATAAAGCTTGGAAGAGCCAGGACATTTTTAATTGAACTCCAAAGGTATTTGTCTGAAAAAAGAAAGTCATATACCTAGGATGGCTTGAAAGTGAGTAAATCATGCTTCATTTGAGTGAGTACAATATTTTTTACTCTAATCTGGTGATATTTTTCTGCAGGATCACAGGTGATATAGTTATATACCAGGAAGTAAATATGATTAAATATGATTTTTTTAAAAACAAATAAAGACAAGACACGGACTGATGGTTTTAGCAGAAATGCACATCATCGATTAAAAACATTAAGGTTCATCGTTGGTCATTAAAACTGTATAAATTTCTCTATGGGGACAATGAAGGGTTTTTTTTACTTCCAGAACCCGATTCAGTCACACTTTATATTAGGTGTCTTTAACTATTATGTACTTACATCAAAAAATAAGTACAATGTACTTAATGTGATCATATTGCATTGCAAAACACTTTTGCTTCTATTAAGGTGGGATATGGGTAAGGTTAGGGACAGGTTTGGTGGTATGGGTAGGTTTAAGTTAAAAGATAACATTATGTACAAACATATATGTACACAATAAGTACATTGTACCAAATGATTCATTTAAATGTAAGTACATAGTAGTTAAGGCCACCTAATGTAAAGTGGGACCCCCGATTCTATAGCTGGAAAGACCGGATGGGCTGAGGAAACCCTCTTTCTTCTTTTTTCCTTTTATACTCTTTACTTTCACTAACTGTCTGTAGATATGAATGGTAATGGAACACATTTATCCCCCTTTTAATGTTGCGAATGCGATGCTAGCGTGTTGTAGCATTACCTGTTGTTCTCACATGCAGAGCGGCATCTCTCTGAGTCTGTATAATAACCCTCCCTTAGGAAAGTGAAGGTTTAATGCTGCCTTATCACGTTGGGTTGTCTGGCTTGCAGTCAAGTTGAGGTCCACAAGGTGAAATGAGTTTGGCAACCTCGCCAGGCGGCGCGAACCGCGAACACACATCCTGGTGCAGTAAGAGGGATAAAGAATGGGAAAATTGACTGCATAAGCAGGACAGATAGAGTTTCACCTCACCTCTCTCTTGCTCTTTCTCTCTGTCGAATGCTGGTCCGTAGCAGATTTCAAACACTTAATCGCCAATCATTTCTCAATGAAACCCAAAGGAGCAGGTTTTTAATGACGCCCATTTTGTCCCCCCATAATCCCTTGCTGTTATGCGCCACAAGAGAGGGAGCAGTTTAAGTGGGACTGGTGTGAACACATGAGGTACCCCATTCTGCGTCTAGACCGGTCCCTTTCTCTTCCTCCAGTCTGTCCTGGATAATCTATATTAATTAGGAGATCATTTTTCTTTTCAGGGAAGTTCAAAATACTGTGGAGCTTTGATCTTAATTGGACATATTGACTGTGATTGATACCTGATATCATAAGCGAGCCTCTCTTTTGCCTCATTAGACGCTCTGAAGTAGACTGAAAGCACATACGCACACACAACGCGGAGCGATTCGTGACTAATAAACCTGAGATGGTCAGTCATGTCTCTGAGCCTCTTCACCTCTCTTTTTTCCTCTCTTTCGCATTCTCATTTTCTCAAACACGCACTCCCACTTTTCTAACTGGCCTCATTAATGAGAAATGATGAGCATCACTCTTGCCTCAATTAAAGAGTCAATCTCCTGCATTAGCCCCACAGAGCCACGACCACACACGAGGGGTTTGCTCTGCACGGCCTCCCCCCTGCCAACTCCTTTCTGTGAGGCACTCAGGTGAGGAGAGGAGGGATGGACCCAGTATCACTGCTGGGTTTGAGTAAATGAGTGCTTCTCTCCTTCCTCTGTCCACCTGGTGAAACTTAAACCTGGGCCTTGATAATGATTTCAGGATCAGAGAAGTGGGGGGGAGGCTGAGCATAATTATGTCCTTAACTTGAGTTAAGAGAGTGGTTTATTGAATACTAAGTGTAAATGAGTGCAGAGTGATCGCCAAATGACTGACTTGGGCAAGATGGAAGATTGCTAGAGCAAGATATCTTGGAAAATGGAAGGTAATAAAGTGCACTGGAAAACATATTTGCAGATGTTTTACCCAAGGCAGGGTTATTAGAGTTAAAAAAAAAAACTAAAAAAAATGTTACTAGAAATAAAACAAACATTAACTAAAATACAATAAAATATCTATGTATATATATAAAACTTATTGTTTAACTCAACAACAACTAACAACTAAAGCTAAATTAAAACTTGATAAATTAAACAAATTCTAAAAACTATATTGACTATATTAATATGAAAAAAAAACAATAACCAATAAAAATGATAAAAAACACAACAAAATATAAATAAAAACTTTCAAATTTAAAAGAAAATACAAAAATGAATATTAATTAAAAATATTAAATATATAGTATTTTGATAACACCAAATTAACACTGAGCTAGGTTTTATCTTATTTATTATTTATTATACTTAAATTGTTGTTTAATGTAATTATTCACATATATCAAAAGGAAAAAAGCAAACATATATATATATACACTAGCAGTCAAAAGTTTTTGAACAGTAAGTAAAACATTTAATGTTTTTAAAGAAGTCTCTTCTGCTCACAAAGCCTGCATTTATTTGATCCAAAGTATAACAAAAACAGTACAATTTGGAATTTTTTTTTTACTATTTAAAGAAAATGTTTTCAATTTGAATATATTATAAAACATAATTTATTCCTGTGATTTCAAAGCTGATTTTTTAGCATCATTACTCTAGTCACATGACCCTTCAGAAATCATTCTAATATTCTGCTGCTCAAAAACATTGTTGAAATGTTGAAAACAGCTGAGTAGAATTTTTCAGGTTTCTCTGATGGATAGAAAGTTCAGAAAAAACAGCCATTTATCTGTAATATATAAAATAGCTAGGTTTTTTTTTTTTTTTACATTTTTAATGTATGTATCATACATTTTGATCAATTTAAAGCATACTTGCTAAATAAAAGTACTAATTTCTATCATTTCTTTTGAAAAAAAAAAACTGACTCCAAGCTTTTGAACGGTATAGTGTATAATGTTACAAAAGCTTTTTATTTCAGATAAGTGCTGATCTTTGGATTTTTCTATTGATCAAAGAATCCTGAAAAAATGCACTCAACTGTTTTAAATATTTATAATAATAAAAAAGTTTCTTAAACAGCAAGTCAGCATATTAGAATGATTTCTGAAGGATCATGTGACACTGAAGACTTTGATAGCTTTGATAACAGGAATAAATTACATCTAAAATATATTTAAATAGAAAGAAGTTTTTTTAAATAGTAAAAATATTTCACAATATTGCTGCTTTTGTTGTATTTTGGATCAAATAAATGCAGGCTATAGGTGAGCAGAAAAGAATTCTTTAAAAAACATGAAAAAGCTTACTGTTCAAAAACCTCTGACTGTATGTGTATATATAGTTGCTATATATATTATATATATATATATATATATATATATATATATATGCATTCCATCTGCCATTGCTTTTCAATTTTTTGTTTGTGTACACATGCATTCTAAGCATCTTGCTGATTTTCAGCATCTCACGCCATGAGATTTGCCTATTTAAAATGGTTCACATTTTTAAAACATCAGTTAAACTGGCAGCCATATCATTTCTACATTCAAGGAAATGGAATTGCACAAACTCAACCTGATTTTATTTACACTATTTTTTTCACAAGAACATTTTAAAGTATATGGCCACGTTTGTAGTGCTGATTAGCTTTAGGCGCAGTCCTCAGCCTAATCACGTAAGATTTTCCTCATGCTTTCTGGCTAACACATCACACATAAAAGGACACTTTAGAGCCTCTCTTTCCACGCTTTGAATGGTAAACATCATTAGGTGTGCTAAGTGCAACATTTATCGACTTAGATTGGCGTAGCTATCAAAAGGAACCGAACGCTAGCCGGGGTTGGCTGGGTCTTCGCTCGTTGGCGGCAGCCTTTTCAAAGAAAGGACAGAGACGTCATTAGAAAAATAGGATGCTTCAGAAAATAAATAAGAAATACGATAAACACTGCGCAAACATGAAAGCAGGCGCATTTAAAGAAGCATTCAAGAGTTGTCACAGCAGGATAAACTGCATCCTAGGGGCCAGCGATGGTACACCACGTTTTCGTTGTTTGGGCAAAAGCGAAGTGTGTGTGCGATTGTGCAGTCGGAGAGGAAGATGGAGGATGGGAAGCGAACCGAAATGAATGACATATTGTGAAATCTTTACCTACAAAGCAGAGTCTTCCTCCATGCAAATGAGTCTTCTGCTCCCTCTTGATAAGGATCTGTTTGATGGGACACATGCGGAATATGAGGCGACTAATTCCCTTATTAGTATTCAACGCGGCTGATTGGCAAAAACCAGGGAGAGCCAGGCACAGAGCTCTTGCTGCAAAACCCAATATTGATTTGTTTAATGGTGTCAGCGAGTCAAAAATCACAAATCTCCAGTCAATTGTTTATGAGGCTGTTAGCGGGGCAATGAATGCCCCTGGTTTAATTAATAACTCATTACAGAGATGTGATTATATGCTTGAGCTCCTAATGGACCCTGTCTGTTTCACAGATCCCGGGAAAGGTGTTTTGACAGAGCCAAGGGAAGAGAACCAGGCATCTGATGCACTCAAATCTCTGTTTGTCTTCCGTGACGTCTTTGTTTGTTTTGCCTCATGACTGGTCTAGCGTCACATGCATCTCTAAATTTCACGCTTTAACAAACTCTTCAGCATGGGGCTTTGAGCCCACAACGGAATGAGAATAGTTTGAAAAAAAAAAAAATGCTGTTAAAGGGGTAGTTCACCCAAAATGATATTTTGTAATGAACCCTATAAAGTTTACTGTATCTCATTTGATATGCAAATTTCTAAGGCCGCTAAATTATCAACATGATTAACTTTGCTGAAAAAACTGTTACACACAAAGTACTACATGCCTTCTGTTGTCTGACAAACTGACTTTGTTTTAGCAAGTAAAAGGCATGAAGTATAATAAAAAAATGCAAGGTCTTTTTGCT